>NC_053022.1:216168723-216206636 GCF_003073215.2 Triticum urartu | reverse complement strand
GGCCACGGGCGTCCACGAGCATGCGGGCGGACAACGAGGCATGGCAGTGGTGCCTGCAGGCGAAGGACGCTGGGGGCTGCTCCGGGCGCCTGAGCGGTGGCGGCCGCGGCCAGGAGCGCGAGGACAGGGACGGAGGTGGATTGGTCGATCGAGGGGAGGAGGCTGGATGGATTGGGAGGAGCTGGTTGATTGGCTCGGGGAAAATAGTGGAGGCATTGGGTTGGTCCGACGCTAAAAACAAGGAGTGGCGGCGGCGTGGGGATGGGATGGATGGGACAAGGTCCCTAGAATTTAGGGTTAGGGGCTATATATAGCATGTAGGTGAAAGGAGAGGGATTTGGATCATCGGATCAAAATCCGACGGACGAGAATAAATATGCTAAATAGTCCAATAAATAAAACGATGATATTTTGTAGATGTTTGGGGATGTTCCGGACCCAACGGTGATGACTATCCGGGTCGGGTTGGGACAGTTTTCAGACGCGCACACGAGGGTGTCGAAGCACTGTACAAGGAGGGGTTTCGGGGCCTGGCGGTTGATAGCGGACTGTGCACAAAGCTTTGGGCTGAGAGAAGAGAAGAGAGAGACCCGGCGACTGTTTCCGGAGACCGAAAACATCCGACGGTAGACCAGCTATAATGCTGCTATAGTTATTCATTGGGGCGTCAAACGGACTCCGAATGCGATTAAACTTGGCAGGCGGCCTATCTACACTATAACAACACCGCCTGTCAACTTTCAACCCATTCCGAGAACATTTTTCGGACACTTATAAACTAAAATTTTGGACATGCCGCGGGCGTGTGCAAGTGTGGTTGAGCTCAGAACGGACAACGGGGAGAACTGGGAGATCCGGGCGGATGCAAGTTTTTAAAACATGATGATGCAATGCACATGATGACATGGCAAGAAGCGACATGCAAGCAAATGACAAGTTAACAACAACGAATAACTTGAAGACACTTGGCGCGTCGGTCTCGGGGCATCACACGTGGTCCACCGAAGCATCAGCTTCTAAGTGGGAAACCCACATGACGAGCTGGTAGTAAAAATCGGCGTCGCGAACGCGTGCGTGCCCGACAGCCTCCAGGACTATTTGCCGGCGCTGGCCGCCACATAGTCGGCCCAGTTGCAGGCGCTCTGCTCGCGACTCAGAGCGTCGGTGCGCTGCTGCTCCATGTCCCACTGGCGATGCAAATCGGCGATACGCTGCTCCTCCGCCAAGCAGTCGCGCTCCAACAACTACTGCTCCTCCGCCAGGCGATCGCGCTCCAACAAGTCCTCGATCTCCGCATTGCCATCTAAAGACCTATTGAATGCCTCCTCCCTCCGTCTACCTTCCGGTGAAACACCTAACACTAGTTCCAGCGGTGACCGCCTCCGGCCTTGCCTATCGCGAATGGACAGGGGCATCGCGGACGTGGCGAGAGCGAGGATAAGTGGCGAGCGACGTCGGGCCGGTGGGGGCTTATGAGGATAGGGCGAATTGGGTCACGGTGCCAACATAGAAGGCTGGGAAACAGTACTTATAGGCGGAAGGTAGCGCGACGGTCATCGGAATTCAATGGATAATTAAGCACACATGGCTTAGCGCACCAGCTTGCCGTGGAAAACTAGAGAAACTGAAATTTTGACTGTGCCGTCCCGTTCCGTCCGTGCTGGGTTGCACGCCGGCATGACGGTCAAGCGAGTGCACTCGAATCATCTCCCTCCTTGTCAATAATGATTCCACGGATTTAAAAGGCCTGCAACAATTAAAGCGCATCTTTTTTCACATCAGTTAGCTGCCTTAATTACGGCCGGCTGCATGCAGACACTCAAAATCGCTCGCAGCTAGTACGCAGAGCAGCGTGCAACGAGTCGCAGCCGAGGGCATTGGTTGATGAACTTTAGCTGGGAGATAAGGCATTTGCGAACGTTTTCGCTGGCAGTTTCTTCAGATTCGGATGGCATTTTCTTTAGAGCATCTTGTCAGTTTCTTTAGAGGTAGGCATTTTTATTCAAAAAACTGCCACTTCGGATCTTGCATCGCAACTAAATTGCCAGGAGCGCATTAGTAGGCTAGATAGTGATCGATCAGTAACTTGTAAACACTGCTAGGAGCGCATTTTTATTCAAAAAACTGCCACTTCGGATCTTGCATCTCAATGATTCACAAATCAGATACAAATATGTAGCACCAAAAGCAAAGATCAGCCACAACTTGATGAGGACATCAATACCATTGTTACACCCACAGCCCCTACTGGTATACATACTCGACCAATTACTAGAGCTCGCGCACGCCAATTGAATTATTAGGTACTTTTGTTTCTTGGTAACGATTCTAATGTTCATGAGAATATGATGCTGCGTAAATTGGATACATTTGTTTTGCTTACAAGAAAGATGAACCTTGGAGCAAGTTCAAGCATGGAGATGATGGTATGTGCAAGGGGGTCAAGAACGGAGTTACAAGTGATGATTTTAGGACTTTGAAGCCACCATAAGGAGTGCATGAAGCCTTGGACGAAATATACAAGATGTCACTTCATAAATTTCGTCCAGATGCTATTTTAGGTGTTGCGCCACCTTATTATTTGGCCAGGCCCATGTATTTTCGAAATACTTAAGTATAGGCTGTTTTTAGAGTCTGTATGTGTGGGTAAAGAAGAGTTAGGGTTGGTTTCGGACCCCTTCTCCAAGGGCCACAAAATCCCCCCCTCTTCCTCCATATATACAACCCTTAGGGCGTCGTTTAGACTTTGGGTTTTGTTTAGATTAAAAGTTCGCCATAGCTGCAACTTTGCGTATTTCGTTTGTGTCCAGCGACTAGACCAAGATGTCACAGAACCCCACCTTGATCAATAAAGCTTTCATCTTATATTCGCAATATCCAGATTGCAATCTCAGTTTCTTGCTTGTTGTTCGTTTGCTCACAGGAAACATGCCCTCGTGGTCAGGTTGATCGTGCTCCGGCATGGTCAATAACCCCTCGGAGTTGGTTTAGCGATTGCTAAGGCGCGACGTCCTCGCACGTTCGTAGTCGGATCGTTAAAGTCGACTTCCTCTAAAACGATAGCCACCATCTCATCTAAAGACGGGACACCTTTGCCTCTATCAAGTGGTATCAGATTTCCAGGTTGCTCGGTGAGATTTTACAGTTTTTCGTAGTTTAGGTCGAGTCTGCTCTTCATACCTATAGTCCATGAAAAAGCCAAAAAAATTTAGGGTTAGGTCATCATATCCGAACCAATCTGAGCCTTTGCATAGTCTTTTTATAGTTTTTCTTTGTTGAATTTCCGGTTGCATCGTCGTGTCGAGTTGCTGGTCTTAGTGTCTAGTCCCTTAGAGTTTCGAGTTCTGTTCACCGGTTGTCACGCCGCCGCCGCACCATCGTCATCATCGTTGCCATATACCACCACCCCACCATATACATCGCCGCTGCCATATACAACCACCAATCTAAGTCCATATATACCATCGCCATATACCACCACCAATCCGAGTCCAGATAATACCATCGCCATATACAACCACTAGTCTGAGTTCCACCAGATTCATCTCTGCCACCAGTCCTAGTCCGACTCCAGTATTTGTTGCTTTGTTTTCGAGTTCTAGATCACGCGATACTTCGAGTTGTGACCAAATCGGACTCCCACAATTCCGTGCTACCCGCAGTAGAAAAATAGTTCCAAACTCAAAAATAAAATTCTGGCTAGGCAGTTTTTAGACCATTTTTAGACTTTTTCAAAAAAAAATTGTTGCGGAGGAAAAAAAGAGGAAAAAAAGTGCAAAAAAAATCCAGAGAGTGCTCCTCCCTTGTTTACGTGCCGCGCCGTGATTTTGTTCGTGTTCTAGGCTCGCGTCTCTAGTACGGTCTAGCCTAGGACCAGCACAGTACCGTCGTTGAGCGTTTATTCAACTTTGCATCTCTGAATTGATTATTTCTGACATTTTTTCTACCATATCATAAGCCTTCCCAGCTCCACATACATCTACATCGTGCGTTTGACACCACCTGGCAATCGCTCTATCCAATCTTTGAGAGTTTTCACTACAATGGTTGCCGATCACCACCTGCTGCTGGGTAAGAACTGGTAAGAATTTGAGATTTGCTTGCCAGATTTGTGATACACCACCACCACCACTTCCTAGTAGTCTGTAGGATCATATTCTTGTGTGTTTCTATTGCTGCTAACCATGGTAGGATCACAAGCCGATGAGATGGATTGGGAGAACATGACGAACAAAGAGCTACATGAAAAATTTCAACAAATGATGAGTGGACAGGTGCAAGATGTGCTAAACAGATTTGAAGAGGCCATGGAGAAGATAGATGGCATGGAGAAGACATTTGAAACAAAGCTTGATAACAAGTTCAATGAATTGCTCGCGCGTCTTCCACCACCACCACCGGCTGCACCTAACACACCTCTACAACAACAACAACAATGCCTTCCAAATCAAGTGGGACGGGCACTGTGCATTCCCCTTGAGCCTGGTCAAAATTCTGGTGCCGCTGTTGATGCTTCTGTAGCTCCTGCTGCTACTGTAGAGGTGGAGGACCATTACGAGGATGAGGTTGATCAAAATCAGAACTACGTATAACCACTAGCACCACCGCCACCAGGTCGTCCTCATGCATATCATCGCAATGGTAGGGCTGCACAACCACCTCAGGTATGTGATCATGACCATCTCCCTAAACTGATATTGAACATTCCACCATTTGAGGATAGATATGTTCCTGATATATATCTTACTTGGGAGTTAGAAACTGAACAACGATTTACATGTTTACAATACCCTGAGGAGAGACGTGTTCCTGCTGCTGTTTGTGCTTTCACTAGCTTTGCATGTGTTTGGTGGTCTGAACATTGTAGATTATATCCTATTCCAGCTACTTGGGCTGCTTTGAAAACTGCTATGCATACTCGTTGGGTTCCACCATATTATCAACGTGAATTACTTCAAAAATTGCAGCATTTAAGACACGGAAAAAATTCAGTAGAAGAATATTATCAGGAATTACAAACTGGCATGATTAGATGTGGTATTGTTGAGGAGAATGAAGCTATGCTTGCACGTTTTATGGGTGGATTAAATAGAGAGATTCAGACCATTCTAGAGTATAAGGAGTATACTAATATCACTCATTTATTCCATCTTGCTTGTAAAGCTGAACGTGAAGTGCAGGATCGATAGGCATTGGCGGAAACTAACTTTTCTGCAGGTCGATCTTCATCATGGACACCACGTGCATCCTCTATTTCCACTGCACCAGCACCTCCATCAGGTGCCACCTCTAGCCATGATACAAGAAAGCAAGCACAACCACCACTATCTGCCAAGAGCACACCTGCTGGGCCTGCACAGAGGTCTTCTTCTTCCATGGCATCAAAAGGGCACACAAGTGATATTATTTGTCGTCGTTGTAAGGGAAGAGGACATTTTATGAGAGAATGCAAATCTCAGCGTGTGATGATTGTTACTGAGGATGGTGGGTATGAGTCCGCTAGTGACTATGATGAGGAGACTCTGGCTCTTATTACACATGAACAACACGGTGGAGAGGATTCTGATCATGAGACGCAATACATGGCTGCTAAACATGCTGACAGGTATGAATGTTTAGTTGCTCAACGTGTTTTGAGTGTGCAGGTTACACAAGCTGAGCAAAATCAAAGGCATAATTTGTTACATACAAAGGGAGTTGTGAAGGAACGTTCTGTTCGCGTCATCGTAGATGGAGGGAGCTGCAATAACTTGGCTATCATGGAGATGGTGGAGAAGCTATCTCTCATCATAAGACCACATCCACATCCTTACTGCATCCAATGGTTCAACAACAGCGGCAAGGTTAAGGTAACACGTACTGTTCGTGTGCATTTTAGTATCTCTACATATGTTGATTATGTTGATTATGATGTGGTACCTATGCAAGCATGTTCCTTATTACTTGGTAGACCATGGAAATTTGATAAAAATTCTATACACCATGGTAGAAACAATCAGTATACTCTTGTTCATAAGGATAAAAATATTACTTTGCTTCCTATGACTCCTGATTCCATTTTGAAATATGATATTAATAGAGCTAATAAAGAAAAACAGGAGAAAAATAAGAGTGAAAATCAGATTGTGGCAAAAGAATTTGAGCAACAAAGGGAGCCTAATAATAAACCATCTAGTGTTGTTTCTGAAAATAAATTCAAAAGTGCATGTTTACTTGCCACCAAATCTGATATTGATGATCTAGATTTTAGCAAATCTGTTTGCTATGCTTTTGTGTGCAAAGAGGCATTATTTTCATTCGAGGACGTGCCTTCCTCTTTGCCTCCTGCTGTCACTAACATTTTGCAGGAGTTCGCTGACGTCTTTCCACAAGACGTGCCACCGGGATTACCACCTATTCGAGGGATTGAGCATCAAATTGACTTAATTCTCGGTGCATCATTACCCAACCGTGCACCATACCGTACCAATCCAGAGGAGACAAAGGAGATTATGCGTCAAGTACAAGAAGTGCTCGACAAAGATTATATATGCGAATCCCTTAGTCCTTGTGTTGTTCCTATCATTCTAGTGCTGAAAAAGGATGGTACGTCGCGTATGTGCGTTGATTATAGAGGCATTAATAATATTACTATTCGTTATCGTCATCCTATTCCTATGCTAGATGATATGCTTGATGAATTGAGTGGCTCTACAATATTCTCCAAAGTTGATTTGCGTAGTGGATACCATCAAATTCGTATGACATTGGGAGATGAATGGAGAACAACATTTAAAACTAAGTTTGGATCATATGAGTGGTTAGTCATGCCTTTTGGGTTAACTAATGCACCTAGTACTTTCATGAGATTAATGAACGAAGTTTTACGTGATTTCATTGGACGATTTGTGGTAATTTACTTTGATGACATATTGATTTATAACAAATCTTTGGAGGAACATTTGTAACATTTACGTGCTATTTTTATTGCTCTACGTGATGCACGTTTGTTTGGTAACCTTGGAAAGTGCACCTTTTGCACCGACCGAGTATCTTTTCTTGGCTATGTTGTTACTCCACTGGGAATTGAAGTTGATAAAGCCAAGATTTAAGCTATTGAGAGTTGGTCGCATCCCAAAACGGTCACACAAGTGAGGAGTTTCCTTGGCCTCACTGGATTCTATAGGCGTTTTGTGAGAGATTTCAGCACCATTGCTGCACCTCACAACGAGCTTACAGAGAAGGATGTGCCTTTTGTTTGGGGTACAACATAGGAAGAAGCCTTCACGGTATTGAAAGATAAGTTGACACATGCTCCTTTACTCCAACTTCCTGATTTTAATAAGACTTTTGAGCTTGAATGTGATGCTAGTGGAATTGGATTAGGAGGTGTGTTATTACAAGATGGCAAACCTGTTGCATACTTTTCTGAAAAATTGAGTGGGCCTAGTCTGAAGTATTCTACTTATGATAAAGAATTATATGCTCTTGTTTGGACCTTGGAAACATGGCAACATTATTTATGGCCCAAGGAATTTGTTATACATTTTGATCATTAATCTTTGAAACACATTAAAAGTCAAGCGAAACTGAACCGTAGACATGCTAAATGGGTTGAATTCATTGAGACTTTCCCTTATGTCATTAAACACAAGAAGGGTAAAGAAAATGTTATTGCTGATGCATTGTCTCATCGTTATACTATGCTTTCACAACTTGACTTTAAAATATTTGGTTTGGAGACCATCAAAGATCAATATGTGCATGATGCTGAATTTAAAGATGTATTGCAGAATTGTATGGAAGGGAGAACTTGGAACAAGTTCATTCTTAAAGATGGATTTGTGTTTCGTGCTAACAAGCTATGCATTCCAGCTAGCTCCGTTCGTCTTTTATTGTTGCAGGAGGTGCATGGAGGAGGATTAATGGGACACTTTGGCTTCAAGAAGACGGAGGATATACTTGCTACACATTTCTTTTGGCCAAAGATGAGACGGGATGTTGAGCGTTTTGTTGCTCGCTGCACTACATGTCAAAAAGCTAAGTCATGACTCAATCCTCATGGTTTATATATGCCTTTGCATGTACCTAGTGTTCCTTGGGAGGATATATCTATGGACTTTGTTTTAGGTTTACCTCGAACAAAGAAGGGGAAGGATAGCATATTTGTTGTCGTGGATAGGTTCTCGAAAATGGCACACTTTATACAATGTCATAAAAGCGATGATGCTGTTAATGTTGCTGATTTGTTCTTTCGTGAAATTATTCGCTTGGATGGTGTGCCAAATACTATTGTTTTAGATCATGATACTAAATTTCTTAGCCACCTTTGGAGATGTTTATGGGCTAAGTTGGGGACTAAACTGCTTTTTAGTACTACTTGTCACCCCCAAACTGATGGACAAACTGAAGTAGTCAATAGAACATTGTCTACTATGCTTAGTGCTGTTTTGAAGAATAACAAGAAAATGTGGGAAGAATGCTTGCCTCATATTGAATTTGCTTATAATCGTTCATTGCATTCTACTACTAAGATGTGCCCTTTTGAAATTGTGTATGGTTTCCTACCTCGTGCACCTATTGATTTGTTGCCTCTTCCATCTTCAGAGAAGGTTAATTTTGATGCTAAAGAACGTGCTGAATTGATTTTAAAAATGCGTCAGTTAACTAAGGAAAACATTGAGCATATGAATGCTAAATATAAACTTGCTGGAGATAAGGGTAGAAAACATGTTGTGTTTGCACCTGGAGATCTTGTTTGGTTACATTTGTGTTAGGATAAATTTCCTAATTTGCACAAATCAAAGCTAATGCCACGTGCTGAAGGTCCTTTTAAGGTGTTAGAGAAAATAAATGATAATGCATATAGACTTGAGTTGCCTGCAGATTTTGGGGTTAGTCCCACTTTTAACATTGCAGATTTGTAGCCTTATTTGGGTGAGGACAATGAACTTTCGTCGAGGAAGACTTCATTTCAAGAAGGGGAGGATGATGAGGACATCAATACCATTATTACACCCACAGCCCCTGCTGCTATACATACTGGACCAATTACTAGAGCTCGCGCATGCCAATTGAATTATCAGGTACTTTTGTTTCTTGGTAACGATTCTAATGTTCATGAGAATATGGTGCTGCCTAAATTGGATACATTTGTTTTGTTTAAAAATGAAGGGCCTAGCTTGGACAAGAAAGATGAACCTTGGAGCAAGTTCAAGCATGGAGATGATGGCATGCTCAAGGGGATCAAGAACGGAGTTACAAGTGATGATTTCAGGACTTTGAAGCCACCATAAGGAGTGCATGAAGCCTTGGACGAAATATACATGATGCCACTTCATAAATTTCGTCCAGAGGCTGTTTTAGGTGCTGCGTCACCTTATTATTGGGCCAGGCCCATGTATTTTTGAAATACTTAAGTATAGGCTGTTTTTAGAGTCCGTATGTGTGGGGAAACAAGAGTTAGGGTAGGTTTTGGACCCCTTCTCCAAGGGCCACGAAATCCCCCCTCTTCCTCCATATATACAGCCCTTAGGGCGTCGTTTAGACTTTGGGTTTTGTTTAGATTAAAAGTTCACCACAGCTGCAACTTCGCGTTCTTCGTTTGTGTCCAACGACCAGACCAAGACGTCATAGAACCCCACCTTGATCAATAAATCTTTCATCTTATATTCGCAATATCTAGATTGCAATCTCAGTTTCTTGCTTGTTCTTTGTTTGCTCGCAGGAAACAGGCCCTCGTGGTCAGGTTGATCGTGCTCCGGCGTGGTCAATAACCCCTCAGAGTTAGTTTAGCGATTGCTAAGGCGCGACGTCCTCGCACGTTCGTAGTCGGATCGTCAAAGTCGACTTCCTCTAAAATGATAGCCACCATCTCATCGAAAGACGGGACACCTTTGCCTCTATCACAACTAAAACCAACTAGTATGATTCCCATACATAAGATCAACATGTTAATGCATCTCAATGATTCACAGATCATATACAAATATGTGGCTCCAAAAGCAAAGATCTAGAAAAAACATATTGTTCTTCCTACTAACATGGATGCTTCTCTTGGCCAACATTCAGTACAGACTGAAAGACATGAAGTCTACAATTCCGCTTGCAACGTAAGTGGTTTCACCAACAGCTGGAACCATGAGAATGAACCACACATGATGGAGGAACATCCATTGCAATATGATTTGGTCTTCTCTCGATCACACGGCGAGACTATTTTCGGAATACAAACTTTAACCTAGGCAAAATGATTCCCATTGTATAATCAGACCAAAGCAATGAAGCACCTAGTGTTGGCCAATAAATAGTACAGTACTACTTTTCTGCAGTCCATGAAGTGACTATCCAATCTTTCTGTGTCTATTTTCAAATGGCACTGCATGCAGTGACTATACTATTCTCTTGTGCAGTTCAACCAAAATTGCGGTCACTTTGTGTGTTTGCCAAATAGCAGCGGGCAGACATCTCTGTGTGCACAAATATCAAGCAGCTAGTAAACATATACCCCACCTTGTATTTTCAGTTTAAACATGTCTCTTCCGCTTAGCATTTGTCATGTTTTGCACTGGACAATTTGATACAATCATGTTTTTCCTGGACAATTTCATACTAAATTGATTTGCTTGTTCAGAGCAGAAATATAGCGCCTATTCTTCATTAGACCAAGGATATCCATGTTCGCAGTGATGGAAGAGGTGAAATCGATACAATCAAAATTGAGCATTCAATCATTGAATCCTGTCCTGCACCTCCAATGTTGGTCCACCCTGCCAATAAATTCACATGCAAACCACTAGTATTACTATCTAATGACAGTACAAAAAGAGTAGCAAGATAGTAGCAAACCATGTACCTTCTTAATGAACAGCTCATAGTGCCACCAATTGGATATGTTTGGAAGAAAACATGCTCCTAATGTTGAACCAGTTGGACTTTTTGTGCAGTTCCACTAAAATTGAGCATCCCTATTTGTATAGATATTGAAAGTGTGATTACTATAAAAGTGGCACTAGTTGAAGCATAGACTCACAAATATAAGCATTCCAATTTCTTAATGGGAAAAGGTAGCAAGACTGTTTCTAACCACCTGTTTGAAGGAATAAATAAGGCAACATCGGCTGATGTCAGAAAGGCATATATAGTTCTTTCTGAAAGAATGATCGATTCCTGACCTTTCCTCTTCTTTTAAGCATATTTTGTGCAGTTCAACTAAAATAAAATGCCATCACCGCCTTGACAATTCAGTGACACTGTACAAAAGGAAATGACTTAACATTACATCATGATGTCAGGTATGTAGTCGACAGGCATTAGAGACAAACTTACAGACCTCCTCCAATAACATAATGAACATTAATTTTATCAAATGTGTGACTAGCTTTACTGGGATAATTTGAGTGAACTCTACACCCTCTTTTCCTTAATATAAGACGCTTTCACGGTTCAGTTTAAAGTACCCAAACGTCTAGTATTTAGAAAAACAGGTAGTAGTTTTCTTGAGCACATATCTGGGAAAGCTTGCCACACTTTATTTATGTCCATATGCTAATGCAACACCATTCAAAATTTCGAATACTACAAATATACACTAATCCAGTGGCTAGTGCAATAGTAGAGTAGTTATTTTATTACATGGTACAGTACAATGGTTTTACTGAACATGTTTCAATAGACTCTGGCACTGGAAGATTTCTATAAGAATTAACAATACAAAATGTAAAGGTAACACGTTTTAGTATTGGTATACTAGTTGTGCATGAGCATTAAATCTGAAGGTAACTTGCATTATTAACTAATGATAGTATAAAAAATTGCAAACCATGTACCTCCAAGGTAAATATCATTTCGAACTTGGTGGGACCTTAAAAATTGCTATCCCAATCTTGATAATCGATCAAACATAAAAACTTGATCAAACGAATCAAGAGAACAGCCGGAGGAGGAGGTGCCCACTCTTGACCTTTCCTCTTGTCTTCATAATTTTTTGTGCAGTTTAACCAAAAAAATGACATCAGCGCCTTGGCATTTTGGTGACAGTGTACAAAAAAATTAACTTATCTCATGAAAGTGAGGTATGTAATCTATAAGCATTAACAGTGCAAAAATCTGAAGGTAGTAACAAGTTTCATCGTTGGTATACTGGCTGTGCAACAGCATTAGAATGCCTTAGCTGAAAAATCTTTAATACATCCACAATCAACAGCTAACCCTGAAATAATCCAGTGACATTAAATGGCATTGCTTAAATTTATCGGTGGCATTAGACTGAGTGCAGCATTAGTTAAATGTGGCATCACTTTAGCAGTAGCATTGCTTGACTTGACTTCTGGCGTTATACTAACAACAAAAAAGTGACAATAAAAGCATGGGAGGCCCATTCGTATAGTGGGCGCACCAGTACAATGTACCTCCACGGACGCATACAGTGGTGACGGAGGTAAGGTTACCAAAAGCAACAAATATCCAGGTAGCATATGTGGATTACGGCCCATTTTTGTTATGTTTAGCCACCTTTTTCCTATGTGAGGACAACAAACCAATTGACCTGGTCATTCTCTATTGCGTTGTCATGCCTTTCTACCCTTCTTCAACCAAGAGTCACGAGACTCGTTCCTTAGCTACTGATTTTCCCCTTTTCAACCTAGATGCGGGTTCGATGCCTACTCTCTCGGACAGTACAGTCTCCCTTCCTTTGCTTATTCAACCCAGACATGGATTAGTCTGCATGAAGTAGGGTTTCCTATAATAGTGCAAATTAAGGTTTTCATCTGCGTGACCAGCAGAGCAGAGGATAGAAAATTGGGAAGATGGTGGAGTGGAAAAAGATCCACATGCAGCGACATGGCAGATGGGGTAATAGAACAAGGGTATTGTTAGAAAAGTGGTAGCATACCTGAGGGTCGGCGGGAAGTGGCTTTGCTCGTGGTCGTCGTCCTCCGCATGCACTATGGGAGCGAGCTTGGGGACAGAGGCCATCCCGTGCGGGCGCTAGGTCTGAGAGGACGGCCTTGTCGTCAGTGCATGACCTTGCTCGCCGACGACGAGTGCGTCAACGCTTCACTTACTTTTCTTCCCTGGCGGATCTGTGACCACCGGTGAGGAGGGAGAGAGAGGTCGTCTTTTTTAGATCTGGAGAGAGGGTGATATTGTGAGAAGCAAGTGGGCAGACCTTAGCAAGAAAGCTCTAAAGCTCCAGCCTATATATCTTTTTTATACTACTAGTACAAGAGGTGGAGTAGTGGTAGAATAGTTTATATTTTCTCTGCAAATAATACTAGTTAATCGTGCTTCAAAACTGAACGGCACGCCATTAAAAAATAAAGTCGAGAAATAATACGGCACTTCGGGCCAACACGGCCAGATCGCATTTTGCACGAGAAATTACACACCATGTTTTGTTGACATGTGGTCCCGTTCCAACATGTCACTGAGACGACGGTGAGTCCTTTTGTACAATTTCTGAAAGGCCGTGTAGGCCTGGGCGCCTCTTCGTGTACCGTGGCATACTGGCAACCGTCCACCGACTCTTTGCCTTTCCCTCACGATTTGGAACTGCTCTCGCACGCTCTTCCTCCCTCCTCCAGTTTGCCATCACACTTCCTTCTGCCATTGTTCGATCATCTTCTCCATGGAGGGAACAAGCCGGAAACGACCCCGTTATTCTTGCCCCGATCTGAAAGATGACATGGTAGGGGTACTCATTGATCGGTGCGACGTCATCACCTCGGCTAGCATGGCAGATTCGTTCAAGAACATTCTCGACTCAACTAATAACATCATTACAAGGAACCCAAGGGTCCAGGAGCGGTTGATCTCCTTTATCTTCTTCGCTATAAGCATGTTCGCATGGGCGCGGTCGACGTAGACCTCGCCTTGTGAAAGTTGATACCACTTGATAACGATACGTGTGATGTCAAGATGCCATCGCTTCAGGGTAAGGCCTGGGCTGGCGCAAATGGAGATTGGGTTGTTTATATTGGGTACAATTGCGAGTGGGAACTTGTGAATGTGTGCACTCGTCAGCGGATTCCACTTCCAAAAATCTCAGAGTGCCCTGGGGTTGAGCACACAGATGATCTATGTACGTTCAAATACGATCATGGTGACTGTCGTCTACGGAAGATAGCAATTTGTCGAGTTCCCAACCACTCTTGGAATTACAAGAACTATCAAGTTGTTGCTATCTTTGACAAGCTTGTTGCCTTCCTTACTGATTCCATGGTTCGTCCATGGATATTGCTCAAAAATCAGTTTCTATACACGGATGAGTACTGTGATGCAATTGAATACGAGGATCTTGTGTTTGCTGCCACCACTCGTGGCACTGTTTTTGCATGGGATCCTCGTAGTTTCGGTCCCTTTACTAATTAACCTTCTTGTGTTTCCAAGGTCCTGTGAACATTCCACCACCTATACTTGAAAAAATTTATAACCAAGGGGGAGATGACGATGGTGATGATCACGAGCATGAGGATGAGCAGAACTTATATACTCAGTGGCGCCTGGCAACTAATTCCGATGGATCACCTCTTATTGTCTGTATACAGTGCACTGTGATTATTACTACTGAGGTAGAAGGTGTTCTCTCCCATGGGCGCCCTCTCCGGACCTATTCCAACACCCGTTGCAGGGTATTCGGGATGGATACTAGTGTGCTAGCGCCAACACCTTCTCCCTGGTACAGTATTGATAGTCTTGGAGAAAACTCGCTCTTCCTTGGACAAAACTATCCAATGATGGTGAAAGGCGATCCAGCTGTTGTTGACACAATGTTACTACCATTTATGATAAGCAACTGTATCTATTCCTCAGACATTGCGGTGGTTCCCTACCCTGGTCCTGATATATGCCGCTTCAGCCTGGATGATCAGTCCTGTGTTACTCTCGATATTGACAATAGCTGGCCCTTCCCAGAGCACCTATGGTTCAAAGCAAGCGTTTCCAACGCTGAGGATTGGTTGAGTTGAAGTTCATTTCATTGCTTTTTATTTGTGTGTGATGAAAATTCAGTATTTACTAGAATGTTTTGTTGGAAATAATCTATAATCCAACATGTATCATCGTTGTCGTTGTGTGTTGATGACTTGTTGTATGTAATGAATGGTACATTTGCAAATGCGTATCATAGACTCAATTTAAGAATGGTTTTCGAGTCACTTCTTGGAGTGTGAGTACCGTAGTAGTATAGCCAGCATCCGGTTAGTATATGAAGTTGCCACATCACATAGAGCCAACCTAATATTGGAGTACCAGATCTGAGATGCCATGTGTACCAGATGAATGACTCCAAGTTTGACCACCGTGATGCTAGGTGCGAGCCGAGGAACACTGTTGGAGAGACCCCCCTCATAATTTTCCTACATTGGTCGTTTGATTCATAGGATAGAATGCTATAGGATATTTTCCCTGTGTAATCATGTTTTAATTGGCAATCTAGCATCCACTCCAACTTTAGTTTCACTTCCTTTGATCCTACGAAGAGAGTACTTGCTCTAAATGATGTGCCGCTGCAAGAGCCGCCTATATTAATTAACCATGCTCTAAAAAGGTGGACCAGCTTTGGCTATAGTAGTACTGTACTAGGTTAGTAGGTGACCTTGTGCTTGGATCTTCTCCTCTTCCGGAAGTCGAACAATAATGATGGTACTACTTCTGGCAATCTGACACCAAATGAACTGTTGCACGTCCACCGCTTGTAAGCAAAAGTTTCTCCTCGTGCTACGAGCCACCGCGCACACGTTGGTGAGGGAGAAGGCATAGTAAGCAAGCTTCTCGTCGTTCTGCGAGTTGACGAGACTCATCAAAGTTACGTATTTATTAGTATTCTCTTCAAAAAGGGCCGACCATGTCCATGGCTACCGTCCCGTGCTCTGTCGTTGAGTACGTGCACTATTCACGTGCCATCAAGGAGAGAAAATATTGTGTAGTACTACGTGCCATCAAAGTGCACGACTCACTTACGCACTGCATATCTCCATTTTCTTGCATGACACGTCACCTTGATGCTAGATGTCCCGCGTGTCATGGAGGCATATAGTATGATTTTGTAAAATGGAGGCTTATAGATGTCCCGCGTGCCGGCAACAGGATGAACAAAGATCATGTCTTAAATGAAAGAGTGGTATAACATAGATTCCCGATGACTGAGAAAAAGCTACAAACCTCGGGGTGGAGCATCTGCACTAATAATATTTTATATTATTCAGCGATATAAAATCAACCAAATCTCTTCACGTTCCTATACCATTCTATAGTACTATGAGAATAACTTTGAATGTAAGCCATTGATTCATTCTGTCCAATGGTCATAGTTGGAAAATCCAAACAAAACCAAGCATTGGATCAACTCTTTTTTCGAGATCAACTCTTTTAGCACTTAGATTGTTGCTGCCTGCCCACCTAGCCCACCTATATATCCGCTCACATGTGAAGACCACAGGATCTATCCACTCAGATTGTATGTTAAAAAAATAAAGGTCGATAACTAATGCGAGACCTTGGGCCAACACGGCCAGATCGCATTTTGCACGAGAAATTACACACCATGTTTTGTTGACATGTGGTCCCGTTCCAACATGTCACTGAGATGACGGTGAGTCCTTTTGTACAATTTCTGAAAGGCCGTGTAGGCCGGGGTGCCTCTTCGTGTACCGTGGCAAACTGGCAACCGTCCACCAACTCTTTGCCTTTCCCTCTCGATTTGGAACTGCTCTCGCACGCTCTTCCTCCCTCCTCTATTTGCCTTCACTCTTCCTTCTGCCATTGTTCAATCGTCTTCTCCATGGAGAGAACAAGCCGGAAACGACCCCGTTATACTTGCCCCGATCTAAAAGATGACGTGGTGGGGGAACTCATTGAGCGGTGCGACGTCATCACCTAGGCTAGCATGGCAGGTTCGTTCTAGAACATTGTCGACTCAACTAATAACATCATTACAAGGAACCCAAGGGTCCAGGAGCGGTTTGATCCCCCTATCTTCTTCGCCCTGACCCTGCTGACTGGCGCAGGGACGAGGGAAGCCTCACCTTGTGCAAGTTGATGCCGCTTGATAATGATATGTATGATGTTAAGATGCCATTGCTTAAGGGCAAGGCTTGGGCTGGCGCAAATGGAGACTGGGTTGTTTATATTGGGTACAATTGTGAGTGGGAACTTGTGAATGTGTACACTCGTCAGCGGATTCCACTTCCAAAAATCTCTGAGTGCCCTGAGGTTAAGCACACAAATGATCTATGTACGTTCAAATATGATCATGGTCAATGTCGTCTATGGAAGATAGCAATTTCTCGAGTTCCCAACCGCTCTTGGAATTACAAGAACTATCAAGTTGTTGCTATCTTCGACAAGTTTGTTGCCGGCCTTCGTGGTTCGACTGGATGGATATTGCTCAAAAATTAGTTTCCATACACGGATGTGTACTGTGATGCAATTGAATACGAGGGTCTTGTGTTTGCTGCCACCACTCGTGGCACTGTTTTTGCATGGGATCCCCGTAGTTACGGTACATTTGTCTTCCACCATAATTATTATTGTTTCATCCACATGCATGCGAGTTAGCAAGTTTCCCTTCTCTACTAATTAACCTTCTTGTGTTTCCAAGGTCATGTGGACATTCCACCACCTATTCTTGAAAAATTTTATAACCAAGGGGGAGAGGAGGACGAGGAGGGCCGATATACTTAGTGGCACCTGGCAACTTCCAATGGATCACTCCTTCTTGTCCGTATACAGCCCACTGCTGATGTTACTACTAAGGAAGCAGATGTTGTCTCCCATGGTCGCACTCTCCGGACCTATTCCAACACCCGCTATATGGTATTCGGGATGGATACTATTGTGCTAGTGCCAACACCTTCTCCATGGTACCGTAATGATAGTCTTGGAGCAAACTTGCTCTTCCTTGGACAAAGCTATCCAAGGATGGTGAAAGGCGACCCAACTGCTGTTGACACAACGTTACTACCATTTATGAGAAGCAACTATATCTATACGTCGTACATTGTGGTGGTTCCCTACCCTGGTTGTGATATAGTCGATCGCTTCAGCCTAGATGATCAGTCCTGCGTTGGTCTCGAGATTGACAGTAGCTGGCCATTCCCAGAGAATTACTTGTGGTTCAAAGCAAGCATTTCCAATGCCGAGGATTGGTTGAGTTGCGGTTCATTTCATTGCTTGTTATTTGCTGTGTGATGAAAACTTTAGTATTTATAATGTATCCTCGTTGTCGTTGTGGGTTGATGACCTGTTGTATGTAATAAAATGATATGCCTATGATAAACTTACT
The DNA here is from genome assembly GCF_003073215.2 of Triticum urartu. Lineage (NCBI taxonomy): Eukaryota > Viridiplantae > Streptophyta > Magnoliopsida > Poales > Poaceae > Triticum > Triticum urartu. The sequence goes on along the minus strand of NC_053022.1, from coordinate 216,188,371 downwards.
AAATTTATGAATGGCTTTCGAGTCGCTTCTCTGAGTGGCTGTTAAGACAAGGCAAAAAAATATTTTCCGAATACATAATTGTACCTAGCACAGACTCCAGGAAATTTGGCCACAGTGTGAGGTGGGACATATGTTAATGTGTTCGCTGTACGTAACCAGCACCTCGAATCCTCGATGCTACTACTATAAGTAGTAGGAGTAGTAGGCTGGCATGGGCCAGAACAAGCATTCACGTCCAGGAGTACGTCACAAGCTACCAGCATGACTTCCATCTGACACCATATTTGTTGGAGTTTGTGCTACAGCAATCTCTTCAACCTCGTTGTTTCTCTAATTCAGCCATCGCGCGGCGGGCGAGGTGGGGGTTTGCCGATAGTCGGTTTCCTCAACTGCGGTCCCACATGTAAGGCCAACTCCAACGCACGACCCCAAACGGACCTCTGTTTTGCCTGGATTCTATCAATTTGGGTAGGGCAATGGGGTCATGTCCGGGCCATTTCTCGGATGTAGTGGCCGTGCGCCGAACGCACGGACGCATCCCGGCCTCGTACATGTTTCCTTGCAAACACATATCTTTTTTTCATCATTGATTTTTTGGTACATGGAAATACACCACCAAAATTTTGACTAGAAAAACAAGAACCACAATAATACATTTTAGAAGATATCCAACTTCCATAACTTCTCCTGTAAGTTGGATTAGTGCCTTCTCGATGCATCCATTGTTGATCTGCGGAGGCTCGATCCTGCGTGCTTCTTTCTTCTTCAAGTGTAAACAAGTAGACGTGTCTAGCCTCTATTCTATCAACAAGTGCACTAGTCTCATCTGTAGCCTCTATGCTAGCTAAAAGTGCTAGAAATCTACTAAATTGCGCTCTATCAATATATCATTGTACTCTTCTTCCCAATACCAAAACTTGCATCCATTCTACACAATAAAATTTTAAGATAACACAACTAGTCTAATCCGAGAGCACAACCGAAGATTTGGTCGAGTTCTTCCTCCTTTTGCCGACACGTGGGACATCCATCATCCAGGTCGTGGCATGCAAGAAAATAGAGTGGTAGTTGAAGCCACGTGATGTGCATCTTGGGTCAAACTGTAAATAGAATCTTATTTCTCTTGAGTAACTCCAAAAGCGGCCACCGAAGATCTTTATTGGATTTGTTTTTCATCACCAGCACGTCGAGTTGAAAGATGTGCAGGTTCAGTGGGTCCTCTTGCGTTTTCACTGACATGTGGGACCACATATGAGCAAACAGACGATGGGCTCCGTGCGTCTGCTGGCTAGCTGAGAAGAGAGATAGAGGAGGGCTGAGGACAGACTCCAGGAAATTTGTTCTACGTAACCAGCACCTCAATATTGTGGGGTGGCATGGACCATAACTACCATTCATGTCTAGCAGTACGACACATGCCGCCCACACGAGTCCCATCCGACACCAATTTTCTTGGAGTCCGTGCTACAGCCATCTCTTCTCCCTCCTATTTTCTCAGCCATCGCGTGGTGGGCGGGGTGGGGCTTTGCCGATAGTCGGTTTTCTCAACTGCAGTCCCACTTGTAAGTGAAAATGCAACACAACACACATTCCCCCTTGAGCGGCGTGCCGGACCAACCGTGTGGGGGTGCGACGTGAACACAACAGGCTTTTCCTTTTGAACTTGTAACTTGTAAAATTTGGTTCTGCTCCATGGCGCGACCGATAGATAGAAATAACAATTTTCCCTAGAGTAATGAGAAGTTTGGTTCTGGCGCGGTTTATGCATGGAGTACGTAGGAAAATTATGAAGTTGATGCGAAAGGTAAGATAATTACTAGGAGTACCATATACTGCTACATGGATTTGACGGGAAGATAAAGATATGTATGGATCCATCAATGACATCCTCACGCCCTAGTGCACCGAGTCACCAACCAACGTGTGAGGAGCAGTGGCGTTGGCGGCAAGCTCAACGTGCTTCTGAACAATGCTGTCCAAGGTTGCCCTGCGGTCCAAGAAGGCCAGCATCCTATCTCCCTCCTCTTGCATGTAGTAGTCCTTGTGGACGATTTGCACGTAGACGTGGGTGATTATGTCGATGGTGTCTTGCTGCGCCAGGCGCTGTGCGGCGAGTGCGACCTCGAGGTGGACATTCTCCAGCGCGACGGCGGGCAATCGCAAGGCCACCAGTGCGTTGAAGAGGTTGTCACCATAGAGGCCATTGAGGGTGGCAGGCATCGCAGAGCCTGGGCGCGTGGGCTAGAGGCGTACGTCAAGGTCGTTCGCGAGCTTCTTGACGGGTGAACTTGTCAAGGAAGCCGACGAGGACCTCGTCGAACACGGACATGAAGCTGTCATACAAGCGGCCCCTCGCCCTGGCGGCCTCAAGCACTACCTGGAGACGTTCCTTGGTGCCGGGCCGCAGGCCGGCGTCGTGGACCATCTGGCACAGCCGGCTGATGCTCGCGCTCATCGCCTCCATGGGTCAAGCTTCTAGTCAACTGATCTTGTGATTGGAGTGATCACTCTTTCCCTTAGGTGCATAGGTGCGTAGGATTTCGTAGATTGGACTGGCGGGAGCCTTTATTTGAGAAGTGCAGAATGCGTTGAATTCACGTGCGTGTTGGCCATCTACTCCTCGCCCCTCTACTGCACCTGCCTTTGGCTATATGACAGGTTGGCCAGCCACCCGTTAGGCTCACGTGTCATACACCCAAAGGCAGGTGCAGTAAGTCAATGAAGCTGCGTCCCCCTCCGTGCCCTTGCATGCTTTCAATGACTTGAGACTACCAAACAACACATGTAGTGGTTAGTTCATTGCATGTAATCCTATTAAGTAGCAAAAAGACATTAAGTTATCTCGCCGATAGGAATAAAACAATACACCATGTATTTATTTACAGAGGGAGTAGTACATTTTTTGTGACATGCATTACTAGATATTGCTAGTCAAATACTAAATCCAGATGGATGTGGTAGTACTACTAAATCCAGACGGTGGTGCTAGTACTAGTAGCAGTAGTACTGCCAATGTAGTAGCACTGTACTACCGGTTGGTCAAATTATTACGTGCTGCTCCTCATAGTGAAGTGACAAGACCCTACGCCAGAGATGACACCTGAGTATAGGCGCTGTGTTGGGCATACCATAGTCAGCCTCACCGTCTGCAGTCATTATCATCATGGCTGTACACCTAGCCTGCTTACAACTAGCCGTGTTCGACATAATTTCTCGTGCATAGATGCCCGTGCATTGCAGGAAACACCAAGATTGGGGGGTGGATGGCGCTGGCAGCGGCCATCACGCCAGATTTTTCCATGGCCTTCTAGATGTAGTGGGGAGGAGATAAGGCTGATTGTGAGAGACAAGGAGTTGTTTGTAAATAGGGAACAAGTGCGGGCATCTTTTTGCAAAACTGGAGAAGTTTGGTTTGTATGCGTCAGATCTAGATCCGATGGCAATTAGTGAAAGATGGCAGGAACAACATCATCACCAACTCAGGACCTGTTTGATTCGCAGGATTTTGAAAATGCAAGAATAGGACACGGCAATATTACAAGTTTCAAACTGACATTACAAATGTTAGGACTAATGTTGCACCCACGAAGAGAGAATTACTAGGAAGTTTACGTAAGAACTTTCGTTACTTTAGGTGGATGCAATATTTTTGTACAAACTAAAATCCACCGCCCTGACAAGTCACTAATGGGCAAATAAGTTTTCGAGTCTCTGGCCACTTGATGTTTCAAAAACAAATTCAGCTTCTATGGAGACTTTGTCATTTAGGCACATACGCTTGCGGTGATCAACACGCCATTCATTGTTGCGCCAGATAACGCCAAACCTCATTACCTTGAGCACACTTGCCTCCAGAACAAAGAACCTGGCCAATTTAATCTCAGATGTGTTGCCTCGGTAGTTGATCAAATCAATTTCTGTAAGATGGAGATCAAGGCATTCGATTAGGTTGCTATAGTGCAACACATTTTTCACTTTCGGGTCTTTTTTATCTGCAAAAGAAGAGAACATATTAGAGCAGCTGGTTCTATAAGATTGCCGTGTCATCAAGAGGTACCAATATCATTTGCTCATACGATAGGGTTGGCTGGCTTGTGATATATTTTCACTCTCTATCTCTCTCTTTCTCTTTCCTCTCATTTACCTACGAGTACGTGAAGAGCTTGGGAATTTGTTGCCTTCCACTATGTGGCTGATGCCATATTTCGCAAAAGTATGCCACATAATACGCATCGATGTCAAATCAAAAGATTTTGGCACCGCTCTCGCGATGTGAGAGAGTTGGCACCGCTGTGCACACAGACCCACATGTATAAACAAATCAATCAAACCAACTACACTAGCCTCTCACTCTCGCAAACAAGTGTTTTCTTATTGCCTCAGTCCTCTCTCTCTCTCTCCCACGCAAGTGTTTTTTCATTGCGTGAGTTATTAATTTGGCACCGGAGCAAAGTAGGTGATCCAGATTGGGGCACCAGGTTAGCAATGGAGGGGCATCGATGCCAAATGCATCACAAGTGAATTTGGCACGTGTTTTACGCTACACGGTGGAGGGCCGTTATAGCCCACTTTTGTACTACTTCTTATTTAGTATAAAATTTGGACCATAGATTTACGTAAGAAAATGCCAATGCATGTCACTAAAAATTACACCATTTTAAATTATGTTCAAATACGAATCCAATGATATAGTTCTTAGTTACATGCATTAACATTTTGTCAGTTAAATCTATGGTCAAATTTTGATACTACAAAATAGGAAGAGTAAACCAGGATAGAGGTAGTACTTGCTCTTAGGGTAACCATAGAGTTACTGGAGTAGTCTAAGTTACTTTCCACTATGAATAGCCTAGGCTACTATAATAGCACAACAAAAAACACGATGAAGGTGATTACGTGAGAAAAAATACTAAAAACATTTCTTTCGGTGCAGTGTGTAGATGGAGTTTTGAACACTACACTTGTCATCGTAATTTGTGAAAATTACATAAAATTTAAGCTACGTTGTGATTACCTTTTACTAATAGGAAAGAAGTTTCACCTCGATGAGTAGCTTCTCCGTGCACGGAAAGCATGTAAGGAATCCAACAACTTGATCCAGATTGGGGCCGATAGATTTTATTGCCAAGATCTTCACTGTGCGCATAGACTGGTTCAAGCTTGTGGGAATCATTTTCTGGAAGACGGTCGTAAATACATCAAGAAGAAATTTAAAAATGTGAATTTCAAGAAGACGGAGAAGAAGATGTCTGCTGTACCTGAACGATTGCGGATCCAATAAAGAATTCGGAGAATTTGGCAGACGAGTGCACCAACGCTGTCAATTTCGGCGCGTCAATGACCCTGATTTTTGTTGGACCTTCTAGATCTGATACAAGAAATCTCTCAAGGAAAGGCGCATTCTCAATGACCATAACATGGAACAGCTGGAGTGATCTCTTCCCAATTGATGTCTTGCTGCGGGGCCAGCAAGACACATAAATCCATTGGAGATTCGTTAAGGCGATGTGGAGGCTAATGAACCCGTGGATCTGCTCAAGACAAAGGTACTCGAGCGCAGTAGAGCTGCGGAGCAGGTGCTCCATAGCCTTCTTCGAGATGACAACGTTGAAGAGGTTGAGATGCTTGAGTTGAGGGAGAAGAAGGGCGGGCGCGACATTAATCTGGGGAAAATAGCTGGAGGTGAAGCTGGCGTGGCGTAGCGTTGGCGCGAGGCGGAGCGCGGCAGAGAACGACATCGTCCAACTTCAAAGCTGAGCTCCTCGAGCTGATTTAGGTCAGGGGATAAGAACCAGCTGTCAAACTTGGGTTGGACCTTGCAGTTGGTACTGAACATGTGGATGTCAAGGCGTCTGGCTAACCCATGGTGCGATGAAAGGATCTTGGAGACTACGGCCATGCATTTGCAATCCCCGCCGCAGAGGCAGTTGTCGACGGTGAGGTTGAGGGGGACGCAGCGCCAGAGGGGGCGCCACTGCCGAGAGAGCAGGGCGGTCCGCATGGAAGATTTGGTGGGGAGGAGGCTGGTGATGATGAGCAGCATGTCATCGGGGAGGCTGCTGATGAAGTCTAGGCTCGCCGGATGCGGTTTTGGCTCGAGCCGCCTCCACTTGTTGGCTGCCTCGCCGTCCATCTCAACCGGCGGCGACGCCGGTGTACACGTGTGCTGGTGTGTGTTGTGCACTGGGTGTGCACGATGCGTCCTTCTGTGCATGTCGCCGCGTAGTGGTGAATTGTGCGCGAGTGCGTCCTCCACGCGAAAGAAGTGTGTCCTCAATGCGCCCTCAATTTACTAGTGTGCGGGGTGCTACCCCGAGTGGTTTCAACTTTGTTTACTTCACCGCGTGTCAGATGGGCCTCTAGTTTACTTATTTTCACCCACTGCCACATGGGCCAGCACACAAAGACACAAAACACGAGCTGACAAGGCAGCATGTGGGCTGGTTGACCGGTCAACTAAACAATATACGGAGCTATACGCTGACATAGTGAGCGTATAATCTGTCCGTATAGAGTGTTCGTGTGAGAGGGGAGGCCCATGAGAGATAGAAGAAAGAGAGAGAGAGAAAGAGCTACTCCCTCCATTCGATAATGTAGTTCCAACATTTTTTTTAAAGTAAAACTTTTGAAACTTTTACCAAGTTTATAAAGAAATTACTTATATCTACAGTACCAAAGATAAACGGTAGTATGAAGTAAGTACATGTTGTGATGAATCTAATGATCTTTCTAGATGTAAATGTTTTTCTCCACATATACCTAGTCAAACTTTTCTGAGGTTTGACTTTTCAAAACATCCATATGCTTATGGACGTGAGAGAGTCCCTAACTAGAGATAGAGAGAGATAGTGAAATAGAAAGAGTGAGTGAAAAAAGTGTGTGTGCGTGTGTGAAAGAGATATGGACAACACTCGATAAAAGTCAAGAAAAAACATGTGTGTCTTATGCAAACATATCACACATGCATCTTCGACGACGGAAGCAAGGATGAGGAGATAGTGTGTGGTTGTTTGTAACCGGGATAGCAAAACCCCTAGCACGTGGCCAAGAGGGGTCTGACAAACAAGGGAGAGAGGTCGAGAGGGACGCACGGAGAAAATGCAGACATGGGGAGGAGAGAGTGTATGTTTGTCATAGAGAGATCCCCTGGAGATCGTGATGGGACTACATGGGTGGGAGATCAAGTGACAAGGTGTGTGCATGATAGAAGATACCCCGAGAGATATCGAGATAGATGTATGGATGGAAGGAGACAATACATGTGTTCCTGATGGCTAGTAAGAGATAATCATACTTAGGGGGGAGTGCTTGCGCCTATGATGGAGTGAGGGATTATGGTACTTATTAGGGGGGTGCGTGTCACATAGAGAGAGAACAAGGGCGGAGAGTGTAGGATGGTCTATATGTATAGCGCGAGCGAGACATGTGTATGTGTGAACTAGGGAGATATAAAGTTTGAGAGAGATTGAGGAGCCCCGATAAGGCTCAGTGGTGCATTAGATAGCTGAGAGGGGGAAAGAGATATTTCATCCGCTCGATAATGCAGTGCATGTAATTTTTTTAGAAGTCAAACTTTGGAAACTTTGATTAGGTTTACACAAGTGTCATTTATATCATCAATACCAAAGATACATCATACGAAACTACATCTCATGGTGAATCTAATGGTATATTTTTGCCGTTCCAGATGTAATTGTTTTTCTCCACGTACATGGTCAAACTTTGTGATGTTTGACTTTTCAATAAATCAATATGCTATGGACCGAGGAGAGTGCCTAAGTCGAGAGGGATCAAGTGTGTGTGAAGGAGAATGAGTAAGTGTGCAAAAACAGTATGTGTGTGAAAGAGAAAGTGACAAGAAATGATAAATTAGAGATAGAGTGTGTGTTTTTTCATTTCTTAGGCGAACATATCATGCATGCATCTCCGAGATAGAAAAGCGAGGCGAGGAGATACACGAAGATAGCTAGTGTGTGATTGTTTGCAACGGAGAGAGACACCGCTATAGCACATGTCCAATAGTGGCCTGGCCAACAAGGAACAAAGGTCGAGAGGGACACATGGAGAACATGGACACATGGGGAGGGCGAGAGGGTGTGTTTGTGATAGAGAGAGACCCCCTCGAGATCGCGAGGGGACTATATGGGTGGGAGATCGAGGGAGGTGCGTGCGTGATAGAAAGATGCCCTGAGAGAAATCGAGATAGACCATGCACATGTTTGTGATGGAGACTAATATTAGCTAGTCATATACATATAGGGGGACTGCGTGTGCCTACAATTGAGTGAGAGACCATCATACTTGGCTAGCTAAGCATGAGATTGTGTGTGTGTGCGTGTGAGATGGAGAGAGAACAAGGGAGAGAGATAGAGTTTTAGATGGGCCTATCGATGTGAGTGAGATATGCATGTGTATGTGTGACCCAGATAGATGGAGAGTTTGAGAGAGGGGGGAAGAGCTTTGAGACGACAGAGTGGTGCGTGAGAGAGTTACGGGCAACGAGCCAAGGAATTTGTGTGCGTACGATGAGTGCACCCAAGATATCTAGCTTGGACTAGAGAATCATACATAGTGTGCGGGAGAGACCTATAGATGGAGTATATATGCATGCGAACTAGAAAGACCCCCCCACACACACACACAAAGAGAGAGAGAGAGATGGAGAGAGGACCAACAAGGTTTGTGTGTTGGATGCGTGCGACAGAATTGAAGATTGTCGGCGAGAAAGAGAGAGAGAGAGCAGGAGTCCGGGAGAGGGGGAGGTCACGTTTTATGCATCAAGACTGATATAAACCATGTTTCGATATAAACTTGCATTCAAATATTTAAATTGGAGAACATGTTGTCTGCAATCCACACATGAACGGATATATGCATATATCAAACAAGTTCATTAATTTGACTTTCAACATGTTCGTGGAGTACTATAATACTGTACAACATGCTATTCGATTGAGGTGTTCAATTTTGGATTTAGTTCACTATTTTGACCTGGTGAACGAGCTATTTCATTGAATCGATATATTTCATTTTGGGTTTGATTCCCGTTTTTGAGTGGGTCAACTATTTGTCATATAGTAAATCGCTAGCAACAAGAATGTAAAAACACATTACTCCCGAGAATCATCTCTCCATCTAAAAAAGAAGTGGCAAGCTAATATTTCTAAATTTGATTCGAATTGACTTGGTAAGGTATACGTGGATGCTCGTTCTCCCAAATTTTGAACGAACCGTTAAACATCCTCTGCTCGATGGAATTCGCCCGAGCAAATAAATGGGAGACGCGAAATTACCGTCCTATATGGGAGAGACATTAATTGGCCCATTGTGCATTGAGGGTAGTTTCGTAACTTCATCCAAGCGCGCCTTCTCCTTGGCCGAAATGACATTTGCCGAATAATTCATAAACCATGGTCGGCAAAACACGCTCTCCTCGCCCGAAATAGCTCGCGCCCACTATTTCAAAACACGCTCTCCTCGCCCGAAATCTCTCGCGCCCACTATATTTCAAAACACGCCCTCCTCGCCCGAAATCGCTCCCGCCCACTATTTGGGGAGAAGCAAAGTTACTCTACTATCCCCGACCCTCAATACACAGACCCAGGCCGAGAAGTCGAAAGGTAGGGGTAGAGCTGTAACTCCCCCTCACATTTCAGACAAATGCGTCCATAAAACATGGTTCCACTCCTCTCCCAATTCCCCCTCCATTCATACCTCGTGGGCGCCAAATCACCTTCTCCCCGAAAGCTCCTTTATCCCGAGCCGCGAAACCTCAGCCCCTCCTCCATGGCGCCCCCACCGCACCAATTTCACAACCGCCCTCCTCCCTAATGCCGGACACACTATCCATTTGCCGTCGTGCACTAGGCCGTGTACCTCTTACTCCGTGCTGCTGGAGCTGCCTCGGCGACGGCCGCGTGAACCGTACCAGAGCCGATTCACCCCCGTTGTTGTTCATGGCATCGGAGCGGCTCCCACTTCAGATCCATCCAGAGTCCCGGCGCTGCTTCCCCGTAGCCGCCGACCGTCGCGACATCGCTATTTCCCTACCGCCGGTGACCACCGCAACCTCGCCGGCCTCACTGACTTGGTAGCTAGACAAGCCTACTTCACCATGCCGCCAGATAGGTCGCACCCTACAAGTTGGAATTAGCGCCACGATTTGTAGGACCATATCAAGTTTTGGAGCGTATGGGAAAGTGGCCTACAAGTTGGAATTGCCTGAAGGATTGTCAAGAGTTCATGATGTGTTCCACGTTTCTCAGCTAAAGAAGTGTCACGCGGAGATGGCTGACATACCCTTGAGAGACACAATGCCTTTGGAAACTATTCAGTTGGATAACGATTTGACCTACGAGGAGAAACCAGTTAAGATTCTCGAGTTTGCCAACCGAGTTACTCGCAGCAAGGTTATCAAGTTTTGCAAAGTTCAGTGGAGCAATCACACGGAGGATGAAGCCACCTGGGAGCGAGAGGAAGATTTGTTCAAGGACCACCCTCACCTATTTTCTAGCCAACCCGAATCTCGAGAGTGAGATTCATCTTAAGGGGGGTAGGTTTGTAACATCCCAAATTTTCAATTTGGAATGTTATACATTAGATCATCATGCATATCATATTTTATTTTGCATTTTGGTTGATCCTAGAAATTCTACGCAACTCAATGACCCACGGAGAGAGTTGGGGATTTCGTTATTTTCATATTTGAGTTCTCTCAAATTTTGAGAATAGGATCATTAGATTTTATTTATTTTATCATCAATTATTTCTATCACAAAAATATGAGAGAGGGAATAAAATGACTTTCCCAAAATAAAGAAATATTGAGGATTTAATAATAAAATCAAATAAGATTTTATTTCGGAATTTTTCGGTGTTTTATTTGAATTTAGGAAAAATGTGCGTTTTTCAAAATAGCATTTAGGGCCCAAATAAATGTTCACCTTGTGCGGCTTGATTTTAGATGCCCGTGAAAATTTAGTTCGGAATTTTTGGAGTCCGTTTAGTATTTATTTTTATTTTTCATCGGAGCGGAATAATTAAAAAAAGAGAAAAAAATTCGGCGTTCGTCGTTTTTCTTTTTCTCGGATTAATTCCGCGATTTTTCTGCTCGCGATTCCTGATCCGATTTTTGTTTTAGTTTAACTTTTCGCTCGTTTATCGGAATCAGGCGATTCAAGCGCCTAGGGATTCGTCTCGAAACCCTCTATCCGTTTAACCAACTTACTTAAACAAGATTTTGCTACTGTAAAATTTGCCCTAGATCCAGATTAGTAGAACGAAGTTGTTTTCTTTCGCCGTTTGACTTTTCGTTGCTTCGTTCGATTTGATTCTTTTTGCCAACCGGAGTTCTTAAGTTGAACCTTCTGGTTAGATCTCTTATTTGAGTTTTACCTGTGCATTAGATGAGTACTTATTGTATGCTTGTTTGTTTGTCTGCGATAGAATACCCGGAGTGCGCCGCCTGTTACTTCGAATCTCTAGGTTTCGCGGATCATCAGCAAGGCAAGTAACACTTTGATCATACCTTTTTCTACAACCCAGTTTTATTGCATTAGATCAATCCTCACACATTGCATGATTAGGATCTAATTAAATTGTGGGATGGGAAGTAGATGAGGTAGTACCTATTACCTGTTTATTATCAAACCTTTGGGAGTTACTTCTACGTTTGCTTATTATGCCATGCTATGCTAGTAGACGTGGATTGGGTGAGTGATATCCATGACAGATGTGAGATTTGTTAATTAATGGTTTATCTAAGGTGGCAACTTAAACACACATCTGGGTGGATTGAGGCACCTGGGTATTCCAGGACTTGCCTGTTTTTTTTGGACCGCCACAGGCTCAGCATAGTTGACTAGTTGACTAAGTCGTGCGAACTCTTACAGTGGTAGACTAGTAGATGTAGGGGATGTAGGTGGTACGGTCTACCCATCATAAGGTGCTAGCTGTTCTGAAAGACTATGTCTCGGTCATCCGTCTTCTCAAACACCATGTAGTGCGAGAAACCAAACGGCGGCGATCGAGTCTTGTTGGGAAAAGTGCGCAAACCTCTGCAGAGTGTAATAAACTAATCATGGTTAGCGGTGTCCCCGGTTATGGACATCTTGAGTATCTAGTACTTGGATTTTCATGTGAATCTCAACATGTTACTCTAAATTAATTTTGTTGGGTTATGTTTAATGATGATATTTAATTGGGATTGAGAATGCTGTCAACCATTCTCAATGTTTAACAACCACCATGTTAGTTAAATAAATTTATTCCTTTGAAGTAGGGAAAAATTGGCTTTACGCAAAACTATAACCATAGAGCTTTCCACCAGCCAAATATGCATATAGTATAGCTGTTTCATTCCATTACTCTCTATGTGTTACATTGCCAGCATATTCCATGTGCTGACCCATTTCGGGCTACAACGTTAATGTTGCAGACTTTTCAGACGACGATTATGGAGTTTTTAGGTCGTGGTTCTATACTCAGTGATGTCGTTGGAGTTGATGGACTCACTTATCTTCCAAGCCTTCCGCTGTTATAGTTATTAGATGGCCTTAAGCCATATTTATTGTAATAAGTTCTCTTTTGAGACACTCGATGTAATAAGTGTGTGATTGCTACTCTGGTATAAATCCTCCGAGTACTGCGTGGTGTCAGCATTACTGATCCAGGGATGACACCGGAGCACAGAGATCAGACTGTTTGTGGTCTGGTCGCTACAGAGATGGTATCAGAGCACACGCTGACTGTAGGACACGACCCCTAAGCACAAGACCTAGATCACTATTCACTCTCTTCTCTTCTGACCTCTCATCTTTTCTACTCTTTAGGATGGCGGATGCAAGGAACAAGTTCACACAACCGGATGAAGATACACCCTTTGGACGCCACTTGAAGGAAGTCACTAGATACCTGAACATAGGAATACCAATCTTCACCGGAACCTACAACGCCACTTTACCTGAAGAAGAGCACTGGGTGATTCAAGTTCAAGTTCCAGGAAGGACGTTCATGCCAGTCACTGAGCCCATATAATTTTCTTTTGATGCACCAACTTGGAGTCTAGGAAAGAGCATGGCAGCTCACATCTCCATGGGACGCATTGGAGAAGTCTACCGCAAGGATCTCAAGGATACTATCTACCAGATTTGTGGGTGCCGAGAGGAGCACTGGGAGATGATCAGCACCAGGAAGGATAGATCAATCGCAGCTTTTATCCAGGAGTTAAACCAGCACATTCGACGACAGGAGAACCAGATGTGCGCCGACATGATAGATCTGAAGAAGGCAAAGACTAGAATCAAGGAACTGGAGGAAGAACTCAAGGCTACATGTGAAGATTATGAGGAGGAAATTGAAGTATTGGTGGAGAAGAATGACGACCTGATCAAGAAGATTGGAATATTTATGGGAGGCCCTACGCCAGTAGATGAAGACGAAGAACCCAGGAAATTAGCCCGGAAGACTACATCATCATCGACGGCACTGACTCGGAAGCAGATAGTAGCGATGATGACTATGTTGATAAAGCTGGAGCAGATATCATGGAGTCAACGACCGTAGAATATTTCTAGTAGACCACCTCATCAGTAGTAGTAGTCCACCATGTAAATATAGTAGTCCGAGCACTTTTGCGATAGTTAGATCGATAGTATGCCTATGTTTGATTGAATGAAGTGAATTGTTTGTTTTGCCTCATGTGCATATGGGTAGTGTTTTCTATTTAGACCCCCTCTATTCTTATATCTCATCTTTTCTAAACCCTCAGATGCCTCCGAGACATGACCCCGGATTTGCCTTTCCACCGGAGCTCACCCAGTTGATCCAGCAACAGAACACATTGATGCAGTTGCTAGTCCAGAATCAGAATCAGGGGAACAACAACAACAACCCGCCACCACCACCACCACCACCTGTTGACCACTTAGCCCGTTTTCTTAGGCCGAATCCACCGGTGTTTTCCAGTAGCACCAAGCCGATAGTAGCAGATGATTGGCTCCGCAAGACAGATAGGGAGTTGACCACAGCAGGATGCATAGATGCGGAGAAGATGAAGTTTGCCGCACATCAGCTAGAAGGACCCGCAGCATCATGGTGGGAGAATTTCACAGCCACTTTCCCAGTTCACACTATCACATGGGACCAGTTTCAGCAGGCTTTTCGTACTGCACACGTTTCAGCAGGAGCTATGGCCACAAAGAAGCGTGAGTTTCGCAACTGGCGCCAAGGAGGAAGGACAGTTGGCCAGTATGTGGAGGAATTTAGTAAGCTAGCACGTTATGCACCAGATGACGTCGCTACGGATGCAGCTAAGCAAGAGAAGTTTCTGGAAGGACTGAATAATGAGTTGAGCATGCAGTTGATGGTAGCAACCTTCAACAACTACCAGGAGTTGGTAGATCGTGCTCTTATGATTGAAGGGAAGCAGCAGCAAATTGAGAATTGCAAGAGGAAGTATGGACAAGGAAAGTACAATTCAGGAGCTCAGTAGAAGCCATGTTTTACCCCTAGACCGGGAGGACATTTTCAGCATACCCATGGAGGAGGTAGCTCGCACAACCAAAATGGCACCAAGAATGGTAATGGCAATGGAGGAAGCAATGGCCAGAACCGCACCAACCCCTCAACCCCAGCCAAGAAGGACCTAAGCCAAGTCACTTGCTTTAAGTGTTCGAAGACAGGACATTATGCCAATGAATGTCCTGAATTACAAAATGGAAATAGCAATGGAAGTTCTAGGAAGAAGCCGAACCCTTTCAAAAGGGGACAGGTGAACCACGTTAGCGTGGAGGAGGTTGAAGCTCAGCCCGATGCAGTAATAGGTAAGTTTTTGGTTAAGTCATTTATTGCACTCATTCTTTTTGATACTGGTGCATCGCATTCATACATCTCAAGGGGATTTGTGGATAAGTATAACCTATCAACCCAAGCCCTTAGGTCACCCATGTTAGTAACCTCGCCTAGAGCAGAGTATGTGGCTAGTCTATGGTCTGATCGGTTACCATTAAGGATTGGTAACTATGTTTTTCCCTCAGACCTAATAGTATTGGAATCTCAAGGATTGGATGTGATATTAGGCATGGATTGGTTATCAAAGTATGAAGGGAATATTGGATGTGCTAGTAAGTCAATTTTGCTTACCACCCCAGAAGGGAGAAGGATCAAGTATGTATCCCGGCATGTGCCAAAGAGGACTCAAGTAAATTTCCTAACAGGAGTTGTGCAGGAGGAAGTACCAGTGGTAAGGGATTTCCCTGATGTATTTCCTGAGGAGTTGCCAGGCATGCCACCCGATAGAGATGTTGAGTTTTTGATTGAGCTATTGCCAGGCACAGGTCCAATATCGAAGAGACCATATAGGATGCCAGCAAAGGATTTGGTGGAAATTAAGAAGCAGATTAAGGAGTTACTGGATAAGGGATATATTCGCCCGAGTTCTTCACCTTGGGGATTGCCAGTACTTCTAGTGGAGAAGAAGGATGGATCGTTAAGGATGGTTGTCGATTATCGAGGATTGAATGACGTAACGGTCAAGAACAAGTACCCGCTACCAATGATCAACGATCTGTTTGATCGATTGCAAGGAGCTAAGGTATTTTCCAAGATCAATCTGCGATCAGGATACCACCAGTTGAAGATTCGAGAACAGGATATTCCGAAGACAGCTTTTACCACCTGGTATGGGTTGTATGAGTATACCGTTATGTTATTTGGTCTGACTAACGCACCTGCCTATTTTATGAACATGATGAACAAAGTGTTTATGGAGTTTTTGGATAAGTTTGTCGTAGTGTTCATTGATGATATCCTGGTTTATTCGAAGAATGAAGAGGAGCATAAGGAGCATTTGCGTTTGGTACTTGGAAAGCTCAGAGAACATCAATTATATGCCAAGTTCATCAAATGTGAGTTTTGGTTGAAGGAATTAGGATTCCTCAGACATGTTATATCTGGAGAAGGTATAGCAGTAGATCCCGCTAAGTTGAAACCGTGACCAAGTGGGAAGCCCCAACAACAGTTGGAGAGATCCAGAGTTTTCTTGGACTCGCAAGATACTACCGGAGATTTATTGAGAATTTCTCAAAGATTGCGAAGCCTATGACTGGGTTGTTAAAGAAGCATACCAAGTTCATATGGACTGAGGAGTGTGAGGCTAGTTTCCAGGAGTTGAAGAAACGTTTGGTTACCTCCCCAGTGTTGATTTTGCCAGACCAGACCAAGGATTATGAGGTGTATTGCGACGCTTCACGTCGAGGACTTGGAGTAGTGCTTATGCAGGAAGGGAGAGTTGTTTCATATGCCTCAAGACAACTGAAGCCTCATGAGTTCTATTCTGCTACGCATGATTTGGAGTTAGCAGCCGTAGTGCATGCATTGAAGACATGGAGACATTTTCTCATTGGAAATCATTGTGAGGTGTACACGGATCATAAGAGTTTGAAGTACATTTTCACACAGAAGGAGTTAAATTTCAGACAAAGGAGATGGTTGGAGCTTATCAAGGATTATGATATGAAATTGCATTATCATCCTGGAAAGGCTAATGTAGTAGCAGACGCATTAAGCCGCAAGAGCCATG
This sequence comes from Triticum urartu, assembly GCF_003073215.2. NCBI lineage: Eukaryota > Viridiplantae > Streptophyta > Magnoliopsida > Poales > Poaceae > Triticum > Triticum urartu. Next base: position 216,171,792 of record NC_053022.1, on the reverse strand, counting down.
CCAATACGTTAATGATGGGAGAAGTACCAAGGGAATTAGCCGAAAATCTTCGTGAACTATGTTTGGAAATAGTTCTGAGAGGTTATGTAGCAGCATTGGAGATTCAGTCAACTTTGATGGATAGAATCAGTGAAGCTCAAAAAACTGACAAAGAGATTGCCGCTATAAAAGAGAAACTGAGCAAAGGAAAAGCTAAAGGATTTTGTGGGGATGAGCACGACACCTTATGGTTTGAAGACCGCGTTTATGTGCCCAATGACCCGGAGATCAGGAAGTTGATTTCGCAAGAGGCACACGACTCACCGTATTCAATTCACCCAGGAAATACCAAGATGTGGACCGGAATGAAGAAGGATATAGCGGAGTATGTAGTAGTTTGTGATGTATGTCAGAGAGTAAAGGCAGAGCATCAGAAGCCGGCAGGATTGTTACAACCATTGCCGATACCCGAATGGAAGTGGGATAAGTTAGGCATGGATTTTATCACGAGATTACCCAGGACTCGTTCAGGCTATGACTCGATTTGGGTTGTAGTTGATCGATCGACGAAAGTATCTCATTTCATCCCATTAAAGACCACTTATACCAGTGCTAAGTTGGCAAAGATATACATGACTAGGATTGTATGTCTGCATGGAGTTCCAAGGAGTATCGTATCAGATAGAGGAACCTAGTTTACCTCAAAGTTCTGGAAGCAGTTGCACGAAACTTCGGGAACCAGGCTAGAATTCAGTACAGCTTTTCATCCACAGACAGATGGACAGACCGAGAGAGTCAATCAGATTTTGGAGGATATGCTGAGAGCTTGTTCGCTAGATTACGGATCTAGTTGGGACGATAATTTGTCATATGCAGAGTTCTCTTACAACAATAGTTATCAAACCAGTTTAAAGATGGCCCCTTTCTAAGTTTTGTACGGAAGGAGGTGCAGGACACCATTGTCATGGGACGAAGTTGGAGACCGCCAGTTGTTTGGTCCTGACTTGATTAAAGAGTCTGAAAAGAAGGTGAAGCTGATTCGCGATAGGCTCAAGGTAGCCCAGTCTAGAGAGAAGAGTTATGCGGATTCTAAACGCAAGGAGACAGTTTACGAAGTCGGAGACAGAGCTTATCTTCGAGTATCTCCACTTCGAGGAACAAAGCGTTTTGGAATTAAAGGGAAATTAGCGCCACGATTTGTTGGGCCATATCGAATTTTGGAGCGTATGGGAGAAGTGGCCTACAAGTTGGAATTGCCTGAAGGATTGTCAGTAGTTCATGATGTGTTCCACGTTTCTCAGCTAAAGAAGTGTCACGCGATGATGGCTGACATACCCTTGAGAGACACAGTGCCTTTGGAAACTATTCAGTTGGATAACGATTTGACCTACGAGGAGAAACCAGTTAAGATTCTCTAGTTTGCCAACCGAGTTACTCACGGCAAGGTTATCAAGTTTTGCAAAGTATAGTGGAGCAATCACACGGAGGATGAAGCCACCTGGGAGCGAGAGGAAGATTTGCTCAAGGACCACCCTCACCTATTTTCTAGCCAACCCGAATCTCGAGGGCGAGATTCATCTTAAGGGGGGTAGGTTTGTAACATCCCAAATTTTCAATTTGGAATGTTAGACATTAGATCATCATGTATATCATATTTTATTTTGCATTTTGGTTGATCCTAGAAATTCTACGCAACTCAATGACCCACGGAGAGAGTTGGGGATTTCGTTATTTTCATATTTGAGTTCTCTCAAATTTTGAGAATAGGATCATTTGATTTTATTTATTTTATCATCAATTATTTCTATTACAAAAATATGAGAGAGGGAATAAAATGACTTTCCCAAAATAAAGAAATATTGAGGATTTAATAATAAAATCAAATAAGATTTTATTTCGGAGTTTTCCGGTGTTTTATTTGAATTTAGGAAAAATGTGTGTTTTTCAAAATTGCATTTAGGGCCCAAATAAATGTTCACCTTGTGCGGCTTGATTTTAGAAGCCCGTGAAAATTTATCTCAGAATTTTTGTAGTCCGTTTAGTATTTCTTTTTATTTTTCTTCCGAGCGGAATAATTAAAAAAAACGAACCGACTTTGGGCCGTACCCGAGCGGGACACCGCCCGGGGGCAGCCTTTAAATAGCGCCGCCCCTAGCCGCCCCAGCCCATCAGCCTCGCCTCGATCCGCGCGTGCCGCCGGAGCTGACGATCCCGTCGCCCGAGGTTCGTCACGCCTTGTTTTCCGTGCCGAAAAAAAAGAGAAAAAAAATTCGGCGTTCGTCGTTTTTCTTTTTCTCGGATTAAATCCGTGATTTTTCTGATCGCGATTCCTGATCCGATTTTCGTTTTAGTTTAACTTTTCGCTCGTTTATTGGAATTAGGCGATTCAAGCGCCTGGGGATTCGTCTCGAAACCCTCTATCCGTTTAACCAATTTAAACAAGATTTTGCTACTGTAAAATTTGCCCTAGATCCAGATTAGTAGAACGAAGTTGTTTTCTTTCGCCGTTTGATTTTCGTTGCTTCGTTCGATTTGATTCTTTTTGCCAACCGGAGTTCTTAAGTTGAACTTTCTGGTTAGATCTCTTATTTGAGTTTTACCCGTGCATTAGATGAGTACTTATTGTATGCTTGTTTGTTTGTCTGCGATAGAATACCCGGAGTGCGCCGCCCGTTACTTCGAATCGTTAGGTTTCCTGGATCATCAGCAAGGCAAGTAACACTTTGATCATACCTTTTCTACTACCTAGTTTTATTGCATTAGATCAATCCTCACACATTGCATGATTAGGATCTAATTAAATTGTGGGATGGGAAGTAGATGAGGTAGTACCTATTACCTGTTTATTATCAAACCTTTGGGAGTTACTTCTACGTTTGCGTATTATGCCATGCTATGCTAGTAGACGTGGATTGGGTGAGTGAAATCCATGACAGATGTGAGATTGTTAATTAATGGTTTGTCTAAGGTGGTAACTTAAACACATATCTGGGTGGATTGAGGCACCTGGGTATTCCAGGACTTGCCTGTTTTCTTTTGGACCGCCACCCAAGCTCAAAGGGATCATGTGACTATTCATACTAGAAACTT
>NC_053022.1:214854695-214866257 GCF_003073215.2 Triticum urartu | reverse complement strand
AAGAGAGAGATGAGGGTGCTAATACACAGGATGTGGTGGATCATGGTCGCGCACGTCGAGAGGCCGAGTTAGCAGCTCTGCACGGAGCCCGTCAACCTACTCCGGTTCACCCTACCGCGTCAGTAGAGCCAGGGGTGGTATTCAGTTCCTTAGGGGTGCCGTGTCTTACCCCCACTTTGCGTAATGTGAGACTGCCCAAGGATTTCAAAGGACCTCGTAAGGTACCCAATTACACCGCCGATCTGCAACCAGAGGCATGGGTTGAAAGCTACGAGATGGCAATGGAGATGTTAGATGTGGATGAAGCAGTATGTGCTAAATACTTCACCATGATGTTGGAAGGAACAGCTCGTACTTGGTTGAAGAGCTTACCAACTAACTCTGTCGGATCATGGGCCGAATTGAAGCACCGGTTTATCCAGAACTTCAAAGATACTTGTAAGCAGCCCATGTCAATTGTGGATCTGGCCGCTTGTGTCCAAGAGGATGGGGAGTCCACGACCCATTGGGTAAAGGGTCTCAGCTATTTTGCATTCATCAGATCGTATCAATGCAGATACCGCAGTGCTAACGTTGGAGGGCAATTGCCGTTTCTGCCGCTCAAACAGAAGTTAGGAAGGCTCAAACGTCACTGCAATGATATGTCAACGCTTATGGCCGCTTTGGTTAAATACGCCGATTCAGATAATACCAAAGACCCTGACTCAGAGGAGGACAAACCGGGGAAAGGGAAAAAGAACGGCAACACCAAGGGTCAGCAGCATAATCCGGCAGGCCATGGGAACAATGGTAAGCGCAAGGCCGACAACAGTTTGGACTTTGTGGCTAACACCAATGCTCAGGAGAATGGTCAGCGCCGTAAGGGCAAGCAGCCCCAGAGGGGCGGAGGTTCAGCCCAATTTGGAGCGCCTGTTAAATCAACCCTGTCCAAAGCATGGATCAAAGGAGAAGCCAGCATCGCATCTTTGGAAGGATTGTTATATCATGCGAGATTTCAAGAACTCCAATATGTTTCAGTATGATAATGGCCCGCCCGGCGGTTCAGGAGGTGGTTTCCACGGGCCGGGTTACGGAGGTGGCAGTTCCGGTTCAGGATTTCAGGGCAATCAAACCGGACACATCAATCAAGGGCACCAAGGCAACCAGGGAGGTTACAACCATCAGGGGAACCAGCAGCAGCAGCAGTCGGGTTATCAGAGCAATCCTAAGCAGTTAAATAGTGGGCAATATCATGTCTTCACCACTAGCTTGTGTAAGCGTGATCAGAAGCTTCACAAGAGGGCAGTGAACTCTGTTGAACCGGCGGTGCCTCAGTATTTGCGCTGGTCTGAGCAACCCATTTTATGGAGTAGAGAGGATCACCCGCCCCGGGTTGACAATCCGGGTCATCTGGCTTGGTGGTGGCCCCTCAAGTTGGGGGATATAAGTTCACTAAGGTACTCATGGATGGGGGAAGTAGTATCAACATTCTATATTATGATACCTTCCGTCGTATGGGGTTGACAGATAAGAATCTTAAACCGTCAAACACCATTTTCCATGGTGTGGTGCCTGGTAAGTCTGCATATCCAGTGGGCAAGATAGCCTTAGAGGTGGCTTTTGGAGATGATCATGATTCAAGATCAGAAACATTGACTTTTGAGGTGGTAAAAATCAAAAGTCCGTATCACGCTTTGTTTGGGCGACCGGCTTATGCTAAGTTCATGGCGAGGCCGTGTTATGTTTATCTACAGCTTAAAATGCCAGGTCATAAGGGGACCATCACAGTACATGGGAGCAGGAAGATCGCTTTGGAATGTGAGGAAGGTGATGCGGCTTATGCTGAGTCGGTTTGTGCCACGGAGGAGCTGAAGTTTTATAAAGACCAAGTTGATCCGGCAGATATGACTTCTTTGAAAAAGCCAACTACGGAACACGATCCGAGCATTGAAGTTTAAATCGGCCACAGATACTAAGATGGTTGATTTTGTTCCTGGCGATTCATCCAAACAGTTCAGTATCAGCGCTAACCTGGATCCCAAATAGGAAAGCGCGCTCATCGAGTTCATCCGTGAGAACCGGGACATCTTTGCATGGAAACCTTCTGACATGCCAGGTGTACCGAGGGAACTCGCTGAGCACACACTTAACATTGATCCTAAGTTTAAACCGGTCCGGCAGTTTCTCCCCGCTTCAATGAAGAAAGGCGCAAGGCTATTGGTGAAGAGGTAGCTCGTTGTTGGCCGCAGGGTTTATCGTGGAGGTCTTTCACCCGGAGTGGTTGGCTAATCCGGTGCTGGTTCTTAAGAAAAATGGCACTTGGCGTATGTGTGTAGATTACACAGATTTGAACAAGGCTTGCCCTGCAGACCCCTTTGCCCTCCTCGCATTGATCAGAATATTGATGCTAGGCGGGTTGTGACCGTTTGTGTTTTCTGGATGCTTATTCTGGTTATCATCAGATCAAAATGGCAGTTAAGGACCAGGAGAAGACCAACTTTCATAACTCCCTTTGGAGCCTTCTGCTATGTCTCCATGCCCTTTGGGCTCAAGAGTGCCCAGGCGACTTATCAACGTGTGTTCAGAATTGTCTTCATAAGCAGATTGGGCGCAATGTTCATGCATATGTGGATGATATTGTGATAAATCCAGGAAGGAGGAAACATTGATAGATGATTTGAGAGAAACCTTTGACAACCTCCGGGTTTACAAGATGATGCTCAATCCGGAAAAGTGTGTCTTTGGTGTCCCGGCAGGCAAACTCTTGGGTTTTCTGGTGTCAAACAGAGGCATTGAGGCTAATCCGGAAAAAATCTCAGCAATTACATCTTTGGCTAAACCGGCGTGTATCAATGACGTTCAACGTTTGGCCGGCCGGGATTGCGGCTTTGAGCCGGTTTATCAGTCGTCTTGGGGAGAAGGCTATCCCTTTATATCAGATGCTGAAGAAAACAGATGATTTTGTCTGGAGCGAGGCGGCTGATAAAGCTTTGAGGATCTGAAGAGGCAGTTAGCTGAACCGCCTGTGCTTGCAGCCCCGATCGATAAAGAGCCTTCTGCTATATGTGGCTGCTAATGCACGAGCTGTTAGCGTGGCTATTGTGGTGGAGCGCAAGGAAGCTGGAAAGGAATATCCGGTTCAACGGCCGGTTTATTATATCAGTGAGTGCTCATTGAATCAAAAAGAGGTATCCACATTGGCAGAAGCTGGTGTATGGAGTGTTTATGGCAAGCCAGAAGCTTAAACATATCAGGTCATCTATACAAGTGGTGATTTAGCCCCTCTGGAGATATCATTCAAAACAGAGAAGCAACTGGCCGGATTGCAGTGGGCTATTGAGCTTGACCTCACGGGCTCAAATACATACCTCACACAACGATTAAATCCCAAGCACTCATGGACTTCATCAATGATTGGACGGAGTTGCAGGCACTAGAGGAAAAACCAGATAACACGTATTGGACTATTCACTTTGATGGATCCAGACAGTTGGAGGGTTCGAGGGCTGGAGTCATACTAACTTCCCCACGAGGTGAGAAGTTTTGTTATGTCCTCCGTTTGATGTTCCCTTGTACTAACAATGCAGCTAAGTATGAGGCCTTGCTCCACGGTCTTCGGATGGCTAAGGAGATGAACTTAAGCCGGGTCAAGTGCTTTGGGGATTCAGATCTGGTGGCTCAACAGGTGTCTGGCACTTGGGATTCTAAAGACCCACTCATGGCTGCATATCGACGAGAGGTAGACACAGTGGCTGGTCACTTCAAGGGTTATCAGGTGGGCCATATAGACCGGCGAAAGAACAAAGCGGCGGACGCTTTAAGTCGCCTTGGTTCTCAGCGTAAACCGGTTCTGCCAAATGTCTTTCTTGACGTGTTGCATAATCCGTCAGTCAAGGTAGAAACAGAGGAGGACTTGGCTATTCCTGATCTGGAGGCTCAATTGGTGGCGGCTTTGCATGTCATACCGGATTGGACAATCCCATATCTGGCTTACATGAACCGGGGCGAGTTACCGGAGGATGAAACCTTGGCCCGACAGGTAATCCGGCGTTCCAAGTCCATGGCCATAATCAACGGGGAGTTACATCGTTACAGCGTCTCAGGAGCAATTCAGCGTTGTGTCTCTCCTCAAGAGGGTTGTGAGATTTTCCGAGAAATCCATGAAGGGGATTGTGGTCACCACGCCGGTTCAAAGTCATTGGTAGCTAAAGCTTTTTGCCAAGGTTTTTATTGGTTAACAGCTCACGCCGATGCGGAGGATTTAGTCAAAAGATGTGACGGTTGTCAAAAATTCGCACGCCGTGCTCATATTCCGGCTCAGGAGTTGAGGATGATTCCAATAACTTGTCCATTTGCGACCTGGGGGCTTGATATAGTTGGACCCTTCAAGCGATCCAAGGATAAAAATACCCACTTGTTAGTGGCGGTGGACAAATTCACCAAATGGGTGGAGGCAGAGCCAGTCAGTAAGTGTGATGCAGCCACGGCGGTTCAGTTCATCAAAAAGGTCATATTCCGGTTTGGCTTTCCACACAGTATTATAACTGACAATGGTACTAATCTGTCAAAGGGATAGATGGAGGAATTTTGCCAACGTGAGCACATCCAGCTTGATATAGCATCGGTGGCTCACCCCCAATCCAATGGTCAAGCGGAGAGGGCAAATCAAGAAATTCTGCGAGGAATAAAACCCCCGCTTATGGTTCCTCTAAAACGGACAACGGGTTGCTGGGTTGAGGAGTTACCTTCTGTGTTATGGAGCATCAGCACCACACCCAATAGATCTACAGGTTACACACCTTTCTTCATGGTTTATGGAGCGGAGGCAGTTCTTCCTAGTGACATCCGTCACGACTCGCCCCATGTAACGGCTTATGTTGAAGCTGATAATGAGAAGGCACGTCAGGATTCTCTGGACCTGTTAGATGAGGAGCGTGATCTTGCAGCAGCACATTCGGCGATTTACCAACAAGATCTCCGACATTATCATAGCCGCCGGGTTAAGACCAGAACTTTTCAAGAAGGCGATCTGGTGCTTCGGCTCATCCAGGATCAGACTAATATGCACAAGTTATCCCCACCTTGGGAAGGACCTTTTGTGGTTAGCAAGAATCTGCACAACGGGTCATACTACCTCATTGATGTTTGAGAGCACAAAGACTCACGTAAATCGGAGGAGGAGACCAAGTGGCCATGGAATATAGCTCTTCTTCGACCTTACTATACTTAATCCATAGGCTTCTTCATATGTACATATTTATGACAATGTATATATTATATAATAAACCGGAGCCTCGAATAAAGCAGGGTCTCTGTTCTTTTTACATCATGTGTGTGCCTACAAGAGTTTCTACTGACAAAGCAACGTTTTGTTAAACCGGTCTCTGCAGCCGCACGGATACAAAGAGATATCACTAGGGGGCTTGTTTGTTGTCACACCATAGCTACACCTCTTGATCGGTTTAAACACCACAAAGGGATTTCACTAGGGGGCTTGGTTGTTACCACACCATAGCTACACCTCTTGATGGGCATTAAGCCACAAAGAAAATTATGTGGGGCCAAAGAGAGTGTTGCACAAAGTACAAACTCAAACATGGGCACCCACTGAGCACGGCTCACAAAGTCACTTGGGGCCTCTTTGTGCAAAGCAACAAAGAGTTTGAAAGGACCCTTGTAATTGGCTATCAAGCCACGGCTTGGAAGCCTGGTGTATTCACCTAAAACCCCGGGTTAACCCGCCTTCATCAAGTAAGCCACTCCTGTCCAGGTAATCCTGGTATGACCCGCCGAATGTTTGATAAGTCAATCTTATATAGACCCTGAACTTGTCAAAGTTAAAACAATGATTGGTTAATTGGATGCCCATCTTAAAAGGCTTTGTTAAATGGTTTAACTCAGAGGCCTGGCAGCCCATGAAAAGCCTCGATTTGGAGCCTAGCAGCTCGTAAAAAGCCTCGCATATTTCTTTTTTTTTGAGTCCTATTTGCTAAGTTTTTCACCTTTATTGAGGTTCATAATATCTTCTGATAAACCAGTGTCCTTGACCCGGCTTGGCTTTCAACTACAAGTTGTCAGTACATGATCAGTTATAAACCGACGTTCATTACCCCGGTCTAGTTTTGACTAACAAGTCGCCAGTGTTATAAAGAAAACCCGGTGGTTATTATATCCCGGTACGGTTTATTATCATAATCCGGCAAAATAAGGACAGAGTTATCAACGCTCCAGATTGGTGTTTACACCTTTCCCATACAAGGAGTTGGTCAGCCAACGAGTGGTAAACTACTAGGATACTTTCAAATTCTTGTATCCAGGAACACAACTCATCATGGGCTATGCATAAATAGATCCCAAAAAGTGGAGCAAGTTTTCACAAAGCGTCACAAAACATGCTTGATGGCATGACAGATAAAGGAGTTTTTGCTATCCTATTACAAGAAGCTTCAAAGCGGCTCCAATTGCATAATTGTTTTTTGGCATTGGCATACAATAGCTGGTAAACCGGCTGCCGGGTTACGCTGCTTCGTCCGGACGGTTTGACGGTTGAGGGTCATTTGGTGCAATCACTTCTTCTTCATCCCTCCCAGACGCTAGAAATCAACAGTTGACCAATCAATTCCGGTTAAAGCTTGAAACACGGCTTCTTCATGGATAAGGCTGGAGGGGTTAATGTCAGGAGCGTAAGTATCCTTACGAATTGGAGGCACAAGTTCTTCGACTTCATGGATTTCCGCAGGCTGTCTCTTCCCTTCGATGTCGTAAGCCGGCTAGAAATGAGATAAATCTGTGTCTTCTGCCAGTTTGCTGGCTATTGGCCGCATTTCCTTTGTAAGCCTTTAGAGATCATCATTGTCGAAGTTTGAACCGTCCTCTTTCACACCTGGATACCCTTTTATAATGTCCTCCGCTTCCAGGTCCGGAATCCATGCCTTGGCCCGGATTAGTGCGGTTAATGCTCCTGCTCTTGCAGCTGCCTTCTTCAGTTCGGTAATCCGGGCTGGTAACATGGCCAGCTTCTCAAGAGTTTCTTTTATCAGTGATGGCTCCGATTTATTGTAAGCCGCAGTGCAAATAGCACGCTGGGATCCAGAGTATAGCTGTTCAATCAAGGTATAAGCCGCTTTAAGCTTCGTCCGCATATCCGTGCCTAGATGAGCAATACGAGTGCCTGTCACGGTTTAAAATCAGCACTCTGGTAAATGATAAGGTTTCATGAATTGGACAAACTACATAAGGAGATACTTACCAAAGATAGCGGAAGTCATGGCGTTGATTTGCCGTTTCAAACAAGTTAGTTCATCTACAACTAGTTTCAGGGTTGCTTCGGCATCCTCAGCTCTTTTGGTTAAACCGGCCTTCTCGGTTTCCCAGTCAGCATGATCTTTGTTAAAAGACTCTTTTAGCTTTTCCATTGCTGTCAGGGCTTTGGTCAGTTCCTCCTTGGCTTTCACAGCCTCTGCTTGTTGGGACTTCACGTTCTCTTGCAAATCAGCGGTTTGGGCATCTCTATTGCTTAGTTCGGCCTGCAATAGTGAAGATATGTCAACAACAGGACATATATTTTCTAAGTACAAAGCGTATAACAAGTTATGCACTTCGTACTTGGGGGCTAATGCCTATTTGCTCTGATTCACTACATCTTTTCTAAGTCTCCAGAACAATGCAAGAATTATCCTTGACACTTGGGGGCTAATGTACATCTGTTCAAAACGGACGCATGCATTAAAACCTGAATTCACCTTGCTAAGAAGCTCCACGGCTCATCCTTGGGCTACCCTGGACAGATTTTTATTATAGTCTACCTTCTAAGGTACACAAATACGCTCATACGGGTCTTGTATGATGGTACATAACATCATTCACTACGGACAAAACCTGACACACTTTGGGGGTCAATGAGATGACTTTGAGAAGTATTACCCAATATGACCGGTTTAAGATATAGTACTCACACACTAACTGTGGGACCGCGCTGGGCGGCTAACTTAGGCCTAGAAGGATACTGGATAGATGATAAGATACCTCAAATAGACCCGTCGCATCACCATGTATTCACCACCCGACTTCATCGTGTTAATGAAGTGTGCAGACGGGTTTAAGAAACCGAGTTGACGTTCACCAGAGTGAGAGACCTCGAGACATAGACTTCGAGAAGTCAGTATAGCATTTTGGCACGCGTTATAATCCGGTAGCAGGCACGCCTCTTCGTGCATCAGTTCGCGGCACAGAGCAGTACATAGAGGCGCGAGAGACTGTGGCCATTGCCATGGAAGATACATAACTCCCGTGGCCTACAGTGTTCGCGGTGATTTGATGAGTCTCAGTACCTGGTCTACAACACGGACTAGCCGGTTTGGAGCTCGCTGGTTACAGATGTCTAGGCGCGCCACCGAAGTGAGAGAAGGCATACAGCTATCTGGTGGTTCTCGATCACAGTGATTCTGGAGACAGAAAAATGTTATGAACGCGAAATCTTGAAAGAGAGCGAATTCAGCAGAAGCGTCTTAGGATGCGCCGACCTCCGGCATTGACGAGATTGGTCAGTATAAAACCTATTTTCTCCTATCTCACACAAACTGCCTGGTCATTCCGACCGGAAGAGTTGAACCAAGCTAATTCTAATGCTGGTGATGTCTGGCTTGGCTTCTGCAACAAGATTTATAAAGAGGTTTAGCATCTGTAACTTCAAGATTTGCATAAACGCATTTCATATCTTCGCTGTTACAGCCGAGCTAAGCAATAGAGATGCCCGAACCGCTGATTTGCAAGAGAACGTGAAGTCCCAACAAGCAGAGCGAAAGCCAAGAGGACCAAAGCCGACAATGGAAAAGCTAAAAAGAGTCTTTTAACAAAGATCGTGCTGACTGGGAAACCGAGAAGGCCGGTTTAACCAAAAGAGCTGAGGATGCCGAAGCAGCCCTGAAACCAGTTGTAGATGAACTAACTGGTTTGAAACGGCAAATCAACGCCATGACTTCCGCTGTCTTTGGTAAGTATCTCCTTATGCAGTTTGTCCAATTCATGAAACCTTATCATTTACCAGCGTGCTGATTTTAAACCGTGACAGGCACTCGTATTGCTCATCTGGGCACGATATGCGGATGAAGCTTAAAGCGGCTTATACCTTGATTGAACATGTACTCTGGGTCCCAGCGTGCTATTTGCACTGCGGCTTACAATAAACGCGCCATCACTGATAAAACTCTTGAGAAGAGCTGCCATGTTACCAGCCCGGATTACCGAACTGAAGAAGGCAGCTGCAAGAGCAGGAGCATTAACCTGCACTAATCCGAGCCAAGGCATGGATTCCAGATCTTGAAGCGGAGGACAAATGATATCCAGGTGTGAAGGAGGACGTCAAACGACAAGAGACTTAAAGCTTCAAGAAACGGCAAACCACAACGAAGCACAGATACTCTTTCTAGCGGCTACAATCGAGGAGAGACGCCTCGGAAATCATGAATCGAAGAACGTCATCCATGCGAGAACTACCCCTGCATACCTCCCCTTATCAGACGGTTCAGCTTTACCGGAATGATTGTCACGTTGATTCAGCGCTGGGGGGATAAAGAAGAAGTGATTGCACAATGACTCAAACCGTCAAACCGCGACAAGCAGCGTAAACGCCCGTTACAGCATGTAGCAAATGCAAAAACAATATGCAATGAGCGCTTTGAACTTGTAAAGGATAGAAAACCTTTATCTATTGCATCAGCATTTGTGACGCTGTGAAGAACTGCTCCCACTTTGGATCTATTTCATAGCCATGAGAGTTGTTCCTGGATCAAGATTGAAAGTATTAGTAGTTCACCGTTGGCTGACCAAAGGTGTAAACACCAATTCGGAGCATTGATAACTGTACTTATTGTCCGGATATGATAATAAACCGTACCGGGATATAATAACATCGGGTTTTCCTTATAACTGGCGACTTGTTAGTCAAAACCAGACCGGGGTAATGAACGACCGGTTTTATAACTGATCATGTACTGACAACTTGTAGTTGAAAGCCAAGCCGGGTCAAGGACACCGGTTTATCAGAAGATATTATGAACCTCAATAAAGGCGAAAAACTTAGCAAATAGGACTCAAAAAAGAAATATGTGAGGCTTTTTACGAGCTGCCAGGCTCCAAATCGAGGCTTTTCATGGGCTGCCAGGCCTCTGAGTTAAACCATTTAACAAAGCCTTTTAAGATGGGCCTCCAATTAACCAATCATCGTTTTAACTGTGACAAGTTCAGGGTCTATAAAGATTGACTTGTCAAACGTTCGATGGGTCATACCAGGATTACCTGGACAGGAGTGGCTTACTTGATGAAGGCAGGTTAACCCGGGTTTTTAGGTGAATACACCAGGCTTCCAAGCCGTGGCTTGATAGCCAATTACGAGGGTCCTTTCAAACTCTTTGTTGCTTTGCAAAAAGAGCCCCCAAGTAACTTTGTGAGCTGTGCTCAGTGGGTGCCCATGTTTGAGTTTGTGCTTTGTGCAACACTCTCTTTGGCCCCACATAATTTCCTTTGTGGCTTAAACGCCCATCAAGAGGTGTAGCTATGGTGTGATAACAACCAAGCCCCCTAGTGAAATCCCTTTGTGGTTTAAACCGATCAAGAGGTGTAGCTATGGTGTGACACCAAGCCCCCTAGTGATATTCTTTATATCCGTGCGGCTGTAGAGACCGGTTTAACAAAACTCCGCTTTGTCAGTAGAAACTCTTGTAGGCACACATGATGTAAAAAGAACAGAGACCTGCTTTATTCGAGGCTCCGGTTTATTATATATATACATTGTCATAAATATGTACATATGAAGAAGCCTGTGGCTTAAGTATAGTAAGGCCGAAGAAGAGCTATATTCCATGGCCGCTTGGTCTCCTCCTCCGATTTACGTGAGTCTTTGTGCTCTCGAACATCAATGAGGTAGTATGACCCGTTGTGCAGATTCTTGCTGACCACAAAGGTCCTTCCCAAGGTGGGGATAACTTGTGCATATCAGTCTGATCCTGGATGAGCCGGAGCACCAAATCGCCTTCTTGAAAGGTTCTGGTCTTAACCCGGCGGCTGTGATAACGTCGGAGATCTTGTTGATAAATCGCCGACGTGCTGCTGCAAGATCACGCTCCTCATCTAACAGGTCCAGAGAATCCTGACGTGCCTTCTCATTATCAGCTTCAACATAAGCGTCACACGGGGCGAGTCGTGACGGATGTCACTAGGAAGAACTGCCTCCGCTCCATAAACCATGAAGAAAGGTGTGTAACCCGTAGATCTGTTGGGTGTGGTGTTGATGCTCCATAACACAGAAGGTAACTCCTCAACCCAACAACCCGGTGTCCGTTTCAAAGGAACCATAAGCGGGGTTTAATACCTCGCAAAATTTCTTGATTTGCCCTCTCCGCTTGACCATTAGATTGGGGGTGAGCCACCGATGCTATATCAAGCCGGATGTGCTCACGTTGGCAAAATTCCTCCATCTCTCCCTTTGACAGATTAGTACCATTATCAGTTATAATACTGTGTGGAAAGCCAAACCGGAATATCACCTTTTTGATGAACTGAACCGCCGTGGCCGCATCACACTTA